>NC_056739.1:1308237781-1308367781 GCF_019279795.1 Protopterus annectens
TTAATAAGGTCTAGGATATCTCTGAAAATTTGGCAAAAATTAGATTTTGTTTGTGGCAACAAGAGTAGGGCTAATTATTATTAAAATTATTTTTGATTATTGATATAAAATATGTAAATATAATTAATGTAAATATTGTAATCTTGTAAGATAGTTTATGTCTGTAGTGTATATAGTAAAAATGAAATACACCTACTCTTTTTGGAAGTGTTGCTGGAGGTTGACTTTCAAGAGAGTGCTGCATGGTGTGGAGAGTGTTGGTGAAGTTAGAGTTCTGGCATATGTTCAATTTGACAATGAGAATGTAGTACCTGAACATTATATAAAATATAATAAAAATGATACTGTTAGTGGAATATCACATATTACAATTATAGAATTACAATCTGGAGGCTTAAAATATGTCTTGAAGCATTGAATTATAAGGCAGAACTGAATGAAGGAGCAGCTGTTTCCTGGTTGCAAATGGTTTTGAGAGTATTTTCTGATGATTTGGAAGATATGTCTGATTTTGAAGGTGGATTGCGAGAACTTGAGGAGTATTTGAATGAGCTAATGAAAAGCATAATGCTGTTTTGGACAGTTTGAGGGGAGAGGTAACTATTGGTATTGATAAATTGCCTTATACAGTAGAGATGGTTAAAAGGACAACTAGTAATTTGCATAATTGATGATTATTCAATAAAGCCAGGTGTGTTGATTGATATGGCTTATGAGGCAATGTCATTACTATACTTGGGTAAAACATATAGGCAATGAATTTGTGAATTGGCTTTTAAGACATTTGACTGTGCTAATAATTGTATTGTTAACTTTGATACAAAGTCACTTTGCAAGCCCTAGAACAAGTATATAGTGAGAGACTCAAGTAGAATGTTTAGAAGAAAGATAAGACTTCACTTCAGAAATGCAGAAGTAATGAAAGGAGAAATAAGCATGAATTCTTCTGAACTGTATAAAAATATGTATAGTTTTAGAAAATGCTTTGATGATAGAAAATTGTGGAATGGGACTTGGGAAACTGATATTAATTTACATAATGCAGATGGAGTAATTACACATTTAACTAGTATTGTTATTATTAATGGTAAAAAAGGAACATTAAAGTACTGGAGTCAACTAAAAACACGTTTTCTTCTGTGGGTCTGACAGGCACTTGATCAGTGATTATATTAGAAGATGAGGCCAGGATTCAATAAACTCTACATGGCTCGCTAAAACCTTTGCACACGATAGTGCACAGATTTGTATTCAGTAAGCACTGTAGACATTGTAGCATTCTAATTTCTACATAAGCAGCTGAATTGCATGCTAATCAACCAAGGTGTCAGAGAGGGGACTCCCAGCTGCTATGGGTGTAGACAGATATAGGTATGCACAATATGCCCTCACCTGGCCAAGAGGCAACAGACAGTGCACATGTTGACTACCTAGGGGGTACAGTTTTCACCCTATGCACATACCTACAGTAAAATTGATGCTAGGCAATGCTCACAACCTTTACATACTCATGTAATGGCTGTGTACTGCTAGCATCAGACAGTCAGACCCAGATGACAACAGCTGTAAAAAACTAAATGTGTAAGAACATGAATTCATTGCAGATACCTGCATACTGTTACTTGAAAATGTACATAAGTAGAATGTGTGTGTGAGTTGTCCAGCAATGACATCAATATGTGGCATGACTGACTTATGTGATATATATTTATGCAATTTATCAGCTAATATGTATCATGCATCTAAAATACCCAGTACAGAAAAATCATTACAGACTCTACTTATCCCTACATTCTCACAAGTGGTGCAAAAACCATGACCATTGTATCAATGATTTCAAGGTAAGAATCACAACATTAAAATACAGTAATAAATCAGAAAAAAATTCCAAATAAAATCACCAATATGTATCCTGAGCACTAAGTTAGTTATCCACCCTGTGCATCAGAGAATACATTTATGTAACCCTGAATTAAAAGGATAGAAACAAGGTGATGGACATTTATCATCATTTGTACATGGTGGTGGTGGTGGGGGGCAAGACACCAAAGTAGTGAGTATTTGTGAGTAAGAAACACTGGCAGGCAGAAATGTAGATAATATCAAAAGGCCACTGAGATAAAATGACCTGCAACCCTTATTAAAACTTCATGTAGCTGTTATGTGTAGGTGTCTGTATTGGCACTCTATGTGAAATGTGTGTGTGAGTGTCTGCATGAACACAGTCAAGTTTTTTGCTAGCACTACATCCTGGCATGTCTGACAGGTGTGAGTTGTGCATGGTAGTGGTATCAGGTCATTGTTGTCACAACCAAATGAGAGAACTGGTTCTGTCAGGAGTTGCAATGGCATGTCCATGGTCATGGCCAGATGTGGTGGTGCTACCTGAATGTGCACAATGTCTGATGGACAAGCTCTCCTCACACCTATTCCCATGTCCTTGACCCCATGGCCTACCACATCAGGGTGTCAATACCTCAATCACTGATGGAACAGTGGAAATAGTTCCAATACAAGGGCGGGATTAGGCATGGCTATGTTGGCTAACACCAGATGATATTGCAGCCCTATGGCCACATAGTTGCTGTCCACCAGTTCCATCACAGAAACTGACCATGATATTGTGGTATTCATCTGATCCACTTAATCGACCACATGGTGGAGAAAGCCACGCACATCAGCTTGTGCCATATCTAGAACCCTAACCATGTCCTCGGAGGCCCTAGAATGTGCCTGTGCTTCCATGATGGCCCAAAACATACATCAAGTGGCACATAACACCAGAATCAGGTGGAGGGCAGACAACAGACCTCCTCTGATCACCCTTACCAACCCTTCTGTGTTGCACCTTGCCCACACTTTGGCTATGACCAGAGTCAACAAGCACTGAAACTGCAGTAACCACACTACCCTGATCGAGTCTGTCACCCTCAACCTGTCCACTGTCTGAGGGCTCAGTGAAATGGGTATGTGTAGGCCTACTGACTGTGTCTGAAGGAAAAATCCAAAGAAACAAGAACAACATGTAGGTAAACCAGGCAGGATACAAAATGCAAAACAGTGGTAAAAAAATCCAAAGCCTGGAAAATGTTGAGGTAAAATGCAGCATTTATATTCTAAGCAGTAAAAAAATCACAAAGCTTTTGGGATCAACCCTTCATCAGTATGTAAAAAAGAAATCAAATGCCTTCATTTAAATAGTAGATTCAAACCATAAAAACTTATCACATGACACAGTTGTATTAAGCACTTCAGTTTAAAGACACATATACAGGTAAAACATTACTGAAAGTCAGTATAGCCATAAAATAAGTAAAACATTTAACTAAGACCCATCCTCACAAGATGTTATTTGAAAGTTAACTGTCTTCTTTGTAAAATAGGTTTAATGCTTAATGCTGTATTTAAACCTGGAAAACAATCAGCTTCTAAAAGTGTGTCTTTAAACTGAAGTGCTTACTACAACTGTAGCATGTGATTAGTTTTATATTTGACTCTACTATTTAAATGAAGGCATTTGATTTCTTTTTTACACACTGATGAAGGGTTGATCTCAAACGCTTTGTGATATTTTTCCTGTTTGGAATAAGCATTGCATTTTACCTCAACATTTCAAGGCTTGGGATTTTTTTACCACCGCTTTGCATTTTGTACCCTGCCTGGTTTACCTACGTGCTGTTCTTGTTTCTTTAGATTTTTGGTTGCTTTGCTTTGGAACAGTCACAGGCATTGAAGCAGCTTTATCCTTGAACATGACACAGTCTATGGTGAATAATGGTGGTCTTTCTGTGAACCAGATGCTGCTAATTCAACATAACCCATTGCTATCCTGTTTGGGGGAACCAAGAGAAGTCTTGACACCTGATGGCTGCTGCTGGCTTAAAAGAAAATTTAACTGTCTTGGAATATAAGGTACAGTCATTTAAACGATTACAGTGGCAATGATTTAGTTTCTTTATATATTTAGAATGTGGTGTTGTTCCACGCAGTCTGAGGGTTTTAAAAATCCCCTCATACCGTAATATGTACCCCGAGTTACTCAAAAAGTGGCAGGAGCTTAATTTGAGAATTGTGGCTGACTATATGAGATTAATGAATGAATATTTTTTACAAAACTGACTGTGACTTACAACAGGAGATTATTCAGATTGAGAATGAATTGCTTAAAACACCTTTACAAATGAGGGTTCATTGTTATGTAACAAAATGCTTGAAAATTTAACAATATTTGAACAAAAGCTGATTGCCACTAAGAAATGTAAATTGAACCAAGACATTGGAGATTTTAAAAATGGGCACATTTTTTTCTTGGCCAAGGGAATGCCCTATGCCTTTAAACAGGAAGGTAGATATAATAATAAACAGCAAAGGATGAAACAGACCATGGACTCACTAGATGAATTTTCTCCTGATGAACTTGTCAGTGGGCATAATGTTAACTTAGATTCAACTAATAGGAATTTGCAACCTGTAGACTCAAACAACGTTATACATTTACTATCAGAAGAAGTACTTCTCTGAGGTCCACACCCTCCACTAATATAAATGGCATAACCCTGCAAAATCAGGATTTTCAGCAGGGGAAGACTCTAATTACTATCATATTACCTGAGAAAGTGGAGCAGGCAGTACAGAATACATCAAAGAACTGAGAGAAGGAAAGGGACAATTTGAGATCAGTAGTCCAACAGGTGGAGAAGCCGAGGACCAGAGACCCGCAGCAGGACTCACAGCAAGAAGAACTGAGTGAATTTTCTTTTGTTAATCTATCTTCCTTTTGGTTAACTGAAACTGATTTAAAGCTTTCGAATAAAGGTATAGGTTTTATTCCATCTAATGTGGACAATGTAACAGCGATAGTTTATAAGGAATATGAGTCTGAAATTTATATTTAAGGATGCACCTGATACATCTACACAGGCATGTAAAAACCTAGTATGTTTATACCAGTGAATTGTCCCATCTTAAATGCATTTATGGGGGCATGTGAAAGGGACATACGTAACTATTATACGAAGTCTGAAAAAAAGAAATACAACCATTTTTTGTCTCAGTTTCAAGCTCTTGAGAAATTATAAAACAATAATGATATTATTATTAAACAGGCTGACAAAGATGGTGCAATTATTATTTTTGATAGAGATATGTATAATATGCTTATCCTTGAATTTCTGAGTGACTTTGATAGTTTTGTTGAAGTCCCTCCAGTAGTAGTATTTAAATGTATAAGCAAAGTTGTTGTTGTGTCTTTCGGCTTATCCCGGTTAGGGGTCGCCACAGTGGAACTCCAGTCCGCTAATGTTTGGTAGTGGATTTTTACATGCCGAGTTACCAGCCCTGAAGCACAACCTACAACGAAGGCACGTTCATTCACGCATGCCTCCACACAGAAGACGCTCTAGCTGAGAATCAAGTTAATATGTATATTTTTGAGTTGCAACTTAATAATGACATCAGTACTGAATTGTTTAATTATTTTACAGTTCCATGTCCTATGACACCTGTTTTTTTATGGTCTCCCAAAAATTCATAAAAGTTTAACCAATCCACCCATGCGTCCTATTGTATATGGTTCTGCCTGGGTCACTGAACCTATTTCTCACTATTTACAGGTTACTTTAAGCAAATATTTATATAAAGTTAAAAGTTTTATTAAAGATCCAAAAGATTTTTTACAACAGTTATACTGCTGGTTTAATGAGCATCAGAATATTGAGTTTTTATTTGTAACTCTTGATATTAAATCATTATGTACTGTGATACCGCTACAATATGGGTTAAAAGCACTACGTGCCTTTCTAAGTTGAACATGTGGCATGGTTGGTAGAGAAGTGGAAACAATTTTGAATTGACACAAGTGATGTCAACTAATAATGTGTTTATGTTTAATGAATGAACATACATACAGAAAAATGAGGTAGCAATGAGCACCCCAATGGCAAATACATATGCCAATATTGTTTCGTGCTGGGAAGAGCAATTTGTTTATAGTGAACTGCATCCTTTTTATGACAAAATATTATTTTTTAAACGCTTTATGGATGACATATTTTTGGTGTGGGCTGGTAATGATGCTGAACTTGAACTGTATATAGAATATTTAAATAGAACTACTAACTTCTTGAAATTTACAGCTCAGTTTTCTGTGGATACTATCAGTTATTTGGATGGTAGTTTAACTAAATATAGTGGAGGTATTAATACTTCGATACATAGAAAACACTCCAACTGATATATCCACAGAAATAGTATGCATGCCACACACACTTTCAAGGGTGTAGTCAAAGGGCAAATTTTAAGAGCCAGCCAGCTAAACATGGATGAGGCCAACTTTAAATTGGAACTGGATAGAATGACCACATGCTGCAGTCATAATAACTCATTATTAAGATGTACAGCAGATGAAGTTATTATGGAAAGAACAGGCAAAGTGAGACCCCACTTTTCTATTAATACTAGCCATGTTAATTCTGGTCATAATAATATTAAAAATAAAAACAATAATATACACTATGTCACAACATATAATTGTAGATCAGAGGGTGTTAAGAGTATGATTAGAAATAATTGGGGTAGTCTTAAAAACATGCCTGACATAATCAGAATAGTTCGAGAGGCCCCATGTTCTCATATCATACCTGTCCAAATTTGAAACAAAGATTGTGCTATAAGGACTTTAAAAATAATAAAAAGTTGAACATAAGTAGAAAACAGGGTACATTTCCTTGTTATAATTGCATATGCTGTGATGATATAAATACAAGTTGTGAATTTATACATCCTAACACTAAGAGGAAATATACTTTCAGGTGTTTTGCAACTTGCAATACCACTGCCATTGTGTATATGGCATGCTGTAAGGTGTGTCAAGCATTCTACATAGGGAAATCCACAAGAAGGTTGAAGGACAGAATTATTGAACACAAATCTGAAATACGTAGAGTGGTAGCAACTAATGCTTTGGGCAAGAATATGAGAGAGAAAGGAAGTACACATACATTTAACTTTAGAGTGATTGACATCAGACAGAAGAAAAAAGGGGGATCTTAATAATGAGTTATAAGTATGTGAATACTCATGGATCACACTTTTAGAAGCTGATTGTTTTCCAGGTTTAAAATACAGCAGTAAGCATTAAACCTATTTTAAAAAGAAGACAGTTAACTTTGAAATAATATCTTGTATGGATGGGTCTTAGTTAAATGTTTTACTTATTTTATGGCTATACTGACTTTCAGTAACATTTTACCTGTATATGTGTCTTTAAACTGAAGTGCTTAATACAACTGTGTCATGTGATTAGTTTTATGGTTTGAATCTACTATTTAAATGAAGGCATATGATTTCTTTTTTACACACTGATGAAGGCTTGATCTTGAAAGCTATGTGATTTTTTTTCCTGTTTGGAATAAATGCTGCATTTTACCTCAACGTTTCCAGGCTTTTGATTTTTTTACCACTGTGTCTGAAGGAAATCTAGGGGACGTGTGACTCAAAACCTCAATGTTAGATTCAACTGCTGCACCCCCCTGACTGTGCCTCTGTTTGGCCATCATCATAATTGGAGCCTACTAATACTCCAACATCAGGTGGTGGCAGCCCTACACCTCCACTGTCAGGAACACCTGTGATAATAAGCAACAAATACAGGAATGAAATTACTATTCTCCTAAATATTAATTAAAAATATCTGAACAAAAATTAACACTTATCACACAATTGCAGATGTTACAGAGATACAGACTCTCATTACACCCTTCTCACACATACAGATAATATATATCTAAATGATACTTAACAAGAACAAAAACAAAAATAAAAAAATTGCTTACCATGTGCAGATGTCTCAACACATTGCAGGGAGGATGGGCCTGGAGGAAATTAAGCAATGAAAGGACAGCAATTAAGCATTATAATGGGAATAACACATGGGGTAGTGAATACACAATTGCCTATATGCCCTGTAAGAAATAGCTTTAACTGAAACTTGTCTGAGCTGTTCAGCCACACCTACATCTATTGAACAACTCTCTAGTGCAGCTATGACTTATCAATAAATACAGATAGAAAAAATATATATCAGAAGCAGTAGCAGCCAAATTATATTTCAGTCTACAAGCCAGTATAATGTTGCCAAATGTAAGCCTGCCTGGAATCTGCTCCTGGGACACACTTGGCCTCCCAGCCACATCAGCACCGACATCAAGCATACAGTGTGCAGGCTCCCCTGAGCTGTCGGGATTTCTGACAGTAGACAGTAACTCTTTATTTGGTTTCAGTGGTGGCTCGATAGCAGGCCCACTACCTGTAACCAGCTGTTCTCTGGCAACTACAGCTGCCCTTCCCTCCCCCATGCCAATGAAATCATGTCAGTGGCCTGATGCCATACATGATCATAATTGCAGCCATGACTACCAACTGCATTTACATCGCGTGACTATCTAGTTCCAAATCTCCATTCTGGCAGCCATATCCCCCTGGTCTCTCTCAATAGGAAGGCCCCATGGTGCCTCAGAGCCTGGATGATTACCTCATTCTCAGCATCAGTAAAAGGGGTTTTCCTGGATTTGTAGGCTTGGGTGCCATAATCATATAATCATATAATCATACGTGACATAACACAGAGAAGGCTAAAACACATTAATATCACATAATTAATGTATTTGTTCGCAAAAATAATCAGTCTGTGTACCCTTTGTCTAGATAAAACACTTGAAACACACTTCTCATTTAGGACAATAGAATGGCAGGTGGGTTCCCCCCACACAAATAAAGGTTTGTACAAACCAAGGAATACCACATAAGTAATGTATATATGTTTTCCACAAAATTATCACACTGTCTACACAATTTCAATAGAAAAGCACTTGAAACATGCTTCTCATTTAGGACAACAGAATGGTAGGTTGCATACCCACATACTCTGACAAAATGTAAGGGTCTGTAGAAGCACCCATTCTGTCAAAATTCATATAGTGAAAACTGAAAAGTTATCTCATTGATTACTGGATGATAATTATCATTGCTACATAGTAAATAATGCAAATTATGAATGCTGGCCAATTTTCACTGTGCCCACCACTCCTGTGGAGGTTACCCTGGGCTATTTGAGAATCATAACACCAGTGTCAGTGACATGAGCATTACATTTCCATCCAATTTCATGTGAAACTAAAAAATCAAATGGTAAGAATATAGTTGTGCTGAAAGTATAACCTCTCTATCTCACAAACGTAAATGCTTGCCAAAATTGCCTATGCCAAAAGTGAAGTATAAGAAGTGCATACAAATCAACCTTCACTTTCCATTGGCTATATGAATACATTTCTAAAGTTTTACAAAATGTAAAATTGAATTGAATAATAGAAGCATACCTTAGCAAAATAAGTGCTTCTCTGCAGACAAATAATCTTCAATAAATACCAATCTTCTGCTTTGTCTGATTACACAAGTCCCCTCACCTTCAAGTTCCCTAGTTACATGGTTACTTTTTTATAGTATAGATTCAGCTTTATGAGCACTGTGAATATGCAAATGAGCTGTGAACTCATTGGAAGTCCTGAATACCAAACTTTTTTTACTTTGTGTAGCACAGGTAAACTTAGTGCAGCCTCTATACCATTGTTAGGTGCTTATGGCTTGCAACTGTGAAAGATTACTTTGACTGAAGGAAAACACATCAGCAATTCAGACACCATTCCCTGCAGTGGACATGTCAGTGAGGATACTGTTACAAAGTGTTGAACAGACTTCAGTGAACTTTTAAATAAAGCAAAACACCACATGTATAACTTTTTTGACAATAATAGCTCAAGTCTCCTGCCTTTGATGAAAACTGTTGTTCATTGTTATGTATTTTTATCTCACCTTGAAATTAAAATGAAAGAAAATGCAGTACACACTGCATGTCTGACAGTAAAGCATTGATAAATTAAGAATGACCAGAATATAAAGTGAAGACAGAGCTGCATTTCTGCAAACATATTCATAAATACTTGTGTGATCACACGTTGTACTAAATATGTTAGTGACACATGTAAAACCAACTGAGAATGTCCAACTGTATGAACTGTTAATGCTGGATATGAAATGTGAATTGCTTTATTGTGCATGATTTGATTGATGTTGCAAAGCTATGTCTGTGGCAAAGAGAAATAACACCCTACAACTGTGTTGTGTAAGTGCAATATTCTGATGGTTCAGCTCCAGAGATGTCTAGTTGTTTAACCTTTGTTTCACTTTTTTATCTTTTGTGGGGGTTTTTTGGCTTTACCATTTGCATGGCAAGTGGCTTACTGCATACACTGTCAAGTGCCTAAAAATTAAAAAAATTAATATCAGTTGCCTTATGAAGCACAAACATACTTAGTGGCATTGTGCGTTGGTCAACAACATGGATGGAAATGACTGCAGAAATTTCACCTGTTACAAGACTGTCTCTTTGGTACAATGTGTAAACATGTTGAGCTAAAGATGAGAGAACACAGGTAAAGTGGGGTTGGAGTCCCACAGGAATTATTTTTACTGAGGAAGGGTCATAATGTTTATTTACATAACAAATATATGTTTGGTATTGCATTTTCCATTTGTATGTTGTACTACTTAAGGAAATAAAGTGAACATTTCAATTTTGTTTGCCTTCTTTTGCACAAACAAGCTAAGCAGTGATGTGTAGCAGTCAACACTCTGGACAGCAATGAGTGTGGAAAATACACCTGCTGCCTTGCTTTCCCTGTGGAATAATGTGTGAATGCAATGAGTTCATGATCAAAAGACAGGTATACCAGGGTTCTAGTCCACTACACTCTACTTTTTAGTAAGATGTCCCACTGTAATTTTTCACAAAATTGTAATTATAAAGGTAATAATACTTACCAATAACTATGTATAGCAGGTTGATTGAGCATACACATACTTTTGTAGGTATCACATGTGTTATGTGTGTAACTGGTTTATGGCAATGATGATTACGTAGTACAAAATGAAGTTGTATATCTCTAATGGATACTATAGTTTACTGACAATCATCTACACTCATCCCATAATCCACGTATAACTGTAAAACAGAATGTATTATGGGGTATGTACTAAAAATCCCAAATCTATTACTAAAGTCATGCAAGTCTATCCATTTCCAGTACATTGTTAAGCATTAGTCCTGCAGTATCCTGAAAATGCATAAACCAGGAGATTGCAATGTCAAACAAATACAAGCTTAATTGTCATATAGCACCAGTCACTCTTTAAACTGTATATCTGTAAAGAACATGGTTGCAAACACTTCTTCTGTGGCAATGAGGAATAATCATCTGTGTGCAAATGTATGTGTTACTTTTTTACATAGGTTTCAATTCCACATTGTACAGATTACTTTTAACAGTGTGTTTAAGTCCACACAAAATATATGTGAAGTCATCCTATTCATCTCTCCAAAGTCATGGCTTAAAAGCCAAGTCATTTAGCTTTTCAGTGTTGGCCATTGGAAAAAGTGTGACCCAGTTTTACAGCACACATGCCATAAATTAATGCCAAGTCTCAGATCAACATTGCTGTTTCATAAAATCCCTTATTCTTTTTTTGGTAATGTTTCTTTTCACTTACCATCGTGCAAATGTGTTCGGCATGGTTGTGCATGTTTGCGCACTGGTCATAAAACACGATCTGATGTGTCATTTTCATTCATTCTTCAATGTATGTGTCTCAGATCTGACCTCGGATCTGAAAGGGATGCTTTTCTCTAGATTCTTGGATCTGACTCTTGAGCTTCTCCCTTTACTTATAATGCCCCTAACCACTGCATTACCTCAGATCTTGTTTGCTGCTCTAACAGTTCTGCCAGGATTGCCTTCTCTCAAGCTACGTGAAAAAATTTCTTGAAAGTTTGTCAGTAATATCTTTAGAATTTAAATTGTCTTCACCTTTATATAATTTTTCTATAGCCATTCCTCTCTTTATCGCTTATTGTAATTTTTTTTATCCTTTCTTTGCATGTTTTCTTTTGGGTATTAGTGTTACCATTGTTGGTATTACCTTATGTCTTCTTTACCTTACTTGTTAAGATATTTTCTTTACCATCGTCAGTAAAGCTACCTTTTCTGTATACTTACCTTTTTTTAAAGTGTGTATGTATGTATATATATATATATATATATATATATATATATATATATATATATATATATATATATATAAATATATTATATATATATTTTTTTTCTCTCCCTTAAATATAGGATTTTGTAATACCTTATTACTATGGCTGAAAAGCCTACTGCTTCTAAGAAATTAATTTAGTGTGAGCATAAGATACCCAGCTCTGATGCCCACAAGGAATGCGTTTATTGTTTTGGCCCCACTCAACTAGATTCTCCATGTATGATTTATGCTGGTTTCAATGGCACAGCCATTAGTGACAGGCATAATAAACTAGTTCTGAAGGGCCTTCTGTCTGCTTCAGCTCCTTCTTCTTCAGCTTCACTTCAGGGGCTCAAACGCACTTAAGAAAGTCTAAATCGGCGGAGCCCAGGGAGCAAAAGAAGCTCTCTCCTTCCCATTGTTCCAAGACTGCTCCAACATCAGAGCTACCAGCAAAAATTCTGAAGTTCTTAGATCTGACATCTACAGATTTGACAGCTTCAGTCTCTAAGTCTCCATGACTCCGGAGTTCTCGTTTTTCTCAGGAGCCAATATCCCCTACCTATCCTCAAACAAAGTGTCCCCCCACTGTTTACGCTCATCACCATCCCTGTGTCTGTCTTGTTCATCCTGTTTGTCTGGAACTGCTTCCTCAACTACCCTACCTACCTGACCCTCACATTCCTATGTCCCTTCTCCAAAATTCTTCTCTTTTTGAAACAAAAAAATGGATATCTGTACCAGAAAAGAAAATTCTTCTATACATAGCTCTCCATTTCACATATGTCTTCTCGACACAATTACTTTGTTCCAGTTGGCTATACAACATGATTGCATTGCTGTCACCCATCTATGTTGTTGTGAGAGTTCAAATTTATCAAATTTTCTCTACATGTGCAATTAATGTATTCAGGAAGTGGAGATCTATAGTTCATTCCTAATTCCCTCTTACAAATTCCTTTAATGCATCCCCTCTGTTTTCCCACTGCTTGTCCCGTCATTTCACCACTGTCCTATCAACCCCTTTTTCACACCTTTAATCTGGCCAAAAAATAGAATCACACAACACACATGGCCAGAAATGGCCCACAAAAAGCCTTCACTTTCTGCTGCTCTCACTCAAGAATGATTCAGAAAATACTTTTACACTGGAACATGACTTCACAGCAGTTTCATACAGCCTTCCCAACATCATCTTCTCACAATACATTGATGATGTTATCCTCTATAAAGTCCACTCTGACACTGTTAAAGTCAGACTTGTGCCATGGTGCTAGCATTAAGTACTGTGTTCTCTAGTTAAGTAGAGGTTCTAATCTCACAGCAGTCGACTTGTGTGTGTGTGTGTGTGTGTGTGTGTGTGTGTGTGTGTGTGTGTGTGTGTGTGTGTGTGTGTCTGTGTGTGTGTGTGTGTGTGTGTGTGTGTGTGTGTGTCTGTGTGTGTGTGTGTGTGTTCATTTGATTATCAGTCTGGAGACAATTTTACACTGGGATGTGAGTCCACATCTATGTCACACAATCCTCTCAACATCTTCTTTTCAACATATATTGATGAGGTCATCCCCTATAAAGTGTACTCTGATAGTATTAAACTCAGACTTCGTTGCTGGCATGAGCATTAAATACTGTGCTCTCCAGCTGGTATAACTACATAGGTAGGGATTCTAATCTCACAGCAATCAACTTGAGTGTCATGTTCAATCAACTATTAGACTGGAGACAATTTTACACCAAGATGTGAGTCCACTCCTATGTCACACAGTCCTCACATCATCTTCTTCTGATTATACAGTGATGAGGTCATCCCCTATAAAGCACATTCTGTGACTGTTAAAGTCAGACATCTGTGGTGTGCTACTCTTGCATTGTATGGAATCCAGCTTGTATACCTACATAGGGTTGTGTTTGAGTCTGACCTCACCCGACTGTTATGTGTGTTTAGTTGTATATTTCATTCATTTTATGGCATTTTTAATCTCTTTTCATTGGGCACCCACTCAGGAGAACATTTTACATAGCCCCTTGAATCCAATGTCCCCTGTTCCCTCTGTCCACATAACATCCTTTCTGTGGAACACTGAGGATGCCATCATCTCAAAGATGCATAAACACATTATGAAGCAGAGCCCCTACATTACTCTCTGCAAGCCATCTATAGACCACTGGATGTGTGATTGTTAATTCTGTCATGGGGTAGTACACATGTCACATATGCAGAGTCTGTAATAAAATCAAGCACATACACACAAATGGACATACACCTATTATCTTCCATCATGTAGATATAGTAATTTTTGTTTAATAAGTATAATAATGGCTAGGATTTTATTTGCTGTTGACTGTTAGTAAAGTAATGCCTTATGACCCTCTGAACATTGCACACATCAGTGTTGTTGTCATTCTCATGTGATGTGCTGAGGTGTGGATGTACTGTAGCCCTACAACAGGGTATTCCAATTTGTGATTTGAGCCACTGTATTGATGCCTGCTGCTGCCATTAGGTTACATGTTTCTTCCATAACAGCTGTAGTAATATGCCTCCTGGGTACTGTTTGCATGGGATGATGCTATGTATATAGTTGACTTACTAAGACACGTGTTCTTATAATGGCATATATCCACATTTTACACAATTCTCATTCAACCATCACAGTGACAGCTGCAGCGTGGCACAGGTGTGCATGTGTTTACCTAGCATCTGGAAATATTATCTGACATATATCAATATTATGTCACACTGATTACATGGGCACATACATCTGGGTTCATCCACATGTTGTAATGCTGTTATATACACAAACATATGATGTATTCAGATTCACCTACAACAATTGTTTTGCTATTCACAAGGATTATTCAGGTGTTCCACAGAAGCATTGTGGGACTGTCTGCATTTTTGTCATTAGGTGTTATGCATGAACCACATCCACCTCAGCTGTAATGTGTCCATATATGGTGTCAGGGCCATCATCCACACATTTCCACTGATAAACATATGGGCATATGATGTACAACTGATGTAATGACATGAAATAGGATGAGTTGTATAACTGTGTTAAAAGTTCCACTGCACAGCATGTGATTCATATCCAGCATTGTATTTGGAGGTGATGTCACATGCATTTTGTAACTACATATGCCATCTTAAGGGGAATACTCAGCTATGTGCAGATCTGGTTGGAAATGGCACCACCCATACTCAACCACAAGAAATACACAACATGCTAGCTGACAGATTTGGATCAAACTTCAACCCACTGTCCCCACCAGTCATCACCCAAAGTATACCTGCCACCATTCAACAGCCTATTATCTCAAGACAGCAGGTCTTCTCTGTCCTCTCTAAGGGAAAAATAACATCACCAATGGGCCCTGACAACATGCAAGGTTGCATTTTAAGTAACTTCAAACCTGACCTAGCAAACCCACTTGGATTCCTATTCAACCACAGCTTGCAGACAGCTTATGTTCCAGCAGAATGGTCGAAAGCAACAGTCATCCCTCTGCATAAAGAGGGACCATCCAGGGAATTATAGACACATAAGCTTGAATAGCCTCATCAGTAAGGCCATGGAAATAATTATCACGGACCTTATCAACAAGAACATAGGTAATCTCCTGACCCTGGAACCAATCCAGTTCAGATTTGCTAAGAGTCGATCATGTCTGTTAAATCTGGTTGGCTTCTTTGAGAAGATCAACAAGGCCATGGATGAAGGAAAGAGTGTGTATTCTGTCTAGCTTGACCTGGCCAAGGCATTTGCCACACTTCCCCACTCAAGTATCACAGAGAAACTCTCTCAACTGTGTATAAACCCCTATGTCACTCTATGTCACTATGAAAATTGTTAAAGTGTGGTTAAATCTAGCTAAGCTTTTATGGGCATATATGGGCTTTTGGGCCATTAGCCTGGTACTCTCCTATGAACCTATGAAGTGCATTTGTAGCCTAGGTACAGCTTTAGTATGACTGTACTGCATCACAAACATTCCAGTGCACCACATCAGTATTACCACATGATAGTTTGCATGAACACATATGGATGTTTTTCAGGATTTCCTTTCAGTATAACATTTTGACTGGCAATGTCAGAGAGACAGTGATCAACTGGCACATGTCTTGAGGTTTGACATGTGGTTATGGAAGGTGCTCCATGTACTGCTTGGTATGTTTACAATATTACAGTGACAGCTTTCTTGATCATTGACCCTTAACTTTGCACTGATGCACTTTCTGTGCACATAGGTGATGCTTTTCCATCATTTCTTAATTCACACATCAATTGCAGATGTTTCAGACAACATTCATTGTTATTACATGTGTCAGATGCATGCAATACCCAGCTGTGTGTAGGGATTCCACTCATGATAGTGTGGCGTTTGCATGTGTTTTTATCTGTATTGCCGACACCTATCTCAGCCAGGGATGCTTAAGCCAAGTGTATCATGTTTGGCATAATGAGGTCCCACAAATATGGTAGGCCATACAAAACTATTCTTTTGGATGCATACCTATTAATATTTCTCAGTGCAGACTTCTCTTGCAGGTGTTCTACAAAATGCTTCTGTGATACGACTTTCTATGCTGCACCCAGTAAATACACAGCTCAGTGATGACACTGATGGCATAGGTTTGATTTTTGCAGGTGGTGATTGTGGCTTATGTGTCATGCAAACCTATCAACTGGCCATGATTAGCCTTGATTTCAACTCCACTTTTAACAGTGTCCCTATTAAATCCTCCAAAAATTGGTCAGTTTTGGAGAAGGGGTGGTAAAATCCACTTTTAGAATAATAAAAATCATTACAGTTGTAGATGTCTGCTCCTGAAGAACATGTATAATAAGTTACACTCACATATTCTGTCAATGTCGCAGATTAATGTTCATAATATTGTAATATTGTAAAGGTGTCCATAACTGTGCCTGTTTCTATCTACATTTGGCCAGGAGTCTGTTGCTATGTGTCCCTGATTGGTTGAGAGTTATGCTGACATGCCAGTCATATTCAAGCAAGTCATTTTGCAGATCTTCTGAGTATGCACACACACATATATATATATATATATATATATATATATATATATATATATATATGGGTCTACTACGGTTGATTGAAAACTCACTTGATTGAAAATGAAATTACTAGGATCACTTCACTGAAAGCTCACTTCACTGAAAACTCACTTGACTGAAACTCATTTCATTGAAAGTTATAAATGGCCTTTTCCCCACTGTAGTGCAACCCTGGAGTTAGTAAATAAAGTAAGGGGGGTGTGTGGAGGGGTAGCTCCCACATCTTATAAACATTTTAAACTATACATAGTGATACTTACAAGTGCAATAAATAATTGTTTCCAAAAGAAAATATATAACCAAGATATGGTGTGCCCCCACACCCCCCTTACTTTATATACTAAATCCAGGGTCGCACTACACTGGGGAAAAGGCCATTTACAGCTTTCAACGAAATGAGTTTCAGTCAAGTGAGTTTTCAGTGAAGTGAGCTTTCAGTGAAGTGGTCCTAGTAATTTCATTTTCAATCAAGTGAGTTTTCAATCAACCGTAGTAGACCCATATATATATATATATATATATATATATATATATATATATATATATATATATATATATATATATATCCCAGCTATTCACCTCCATTCACATATAACCTTGTGTGATCATAACATATATACTATAATGTGTGCTTATATCATAATATACTTGCTCAGGAGGTGTAAACAGGAGTATGTACTGTGCTATCTACATATGTGCTTAATGTTATGTTACTGAGTTGTGCTAGAAGTGTGTATACATTGGCATATCCTGTCTTGAGGACATTGCCATACTCACCATGCCCTCTTCCTCTTTATTCATTCCTATCATTCATGACTATGCCAATTTTTATCATCACACTTTCCCTGCCCAGTGTATGTTTCCTTCTATTTGCCCTCCCTGTTTAGCCCCCTTCCATTATTTCATTCTTCAGATAAATATTTTAGTGTACATTGCATTGAGTACACTTTTCTTTACTGTGTTATTACTGCTGGCATTTCAGTATTTTCACCCCAAGTAGTCATTGTGGCTGTCTGTGCAATCTTGCCTAGCAAATTTGCCTGTACGCAAACTTGAATGCATCTTCTTTCTGTGCTTGTGATGCTGTGAATGGTTTTCTGGCCAGCGACAAAGTTGCTGGCCATGAAGCCATGCTTGTATTCATGTAAGCGTTAGGAGCAGCATGAATATGTAATTAGCACTGCTTTAGGAGCAGCAATGAATATGTGATTAGCACGGCTGCTTTTCGCTCTAACATGTAAACTCCATGTAGACTTCGCGCAAAGCCTACATGGTGTTTATTGAATCCTCTGAGAAGTGTTATATGTGGGGAGTTGAGGCATGGAAAACATAATTGTAAAATATCATATAGAGTACGTGGTAGTAATAAATATTCCTGGTTTTATTTATTTATTTTTTTATTTATTTTACATTTGTTTACCAGGATAGTCCGACTGGATACATGTCCATTTTCAGTGGAGGCCTGGGGAGAAAAGCTCCACATAGGCAAACTTACATAGATTGCACAGAAGTTAGCAAACAATTATAAAAACAAAGTGATTATATACAGTGGCTTAGTAGTGTTCCCTAGTAGGGACTCACAATTCTCATGGACAGACACAATTAAAAGTAACAGACACCAGATTGGAAGCACAGCTTGGTGACGTAGTTACAAGTTATAATAATTACAGAATATACTTTCAGTTTATAACGTAATCAGGGTTAGTACATGAGCATAGCCAATTCACTTTGAGATACTGTTTGAGGTTTTTTTTGAAGAGACTTTTGGAGGATTGTAGGGTTATATAGTTTGGCAACGAATTCCAGGTTTTGCCAATGAAGTTGACAAACAAGGATTCACCAGCGGAGTTATTAGCTTTGTGGGTTTGGACCAGTAGTTTATCGGCTGACTGTAGGGATCTCAGGTTGCTATATGGGTTAATAATATTTTTAAGTGAGGAAGTATCCTCAGGGTGGTATAAAATTTTGTGCACTATTAAGAGTTGATTGAACTGAATTAAGCTGGGCAGTTCTAGCCACTCTAGTTGTTTAAGGTTCTGGCAGTGGTGGGTTCTATGGGTGGAGCCAGTGGTGAATCTGGCAATATGATTGTAGCTATGGGACAGCTGACCTAGTTCGGATTTGTTGAGGTTTGAGAGTACAGGTGAGGCATATAAAAGAGTAGAGAGTAGGTGTGCTTGGGCGATTGCAGTCCTAGCCAGTGGGGTTAAAAATGTCTTATTTCTATACAGTGATCCAAGCTTCTTATTGATGGTCTGTATAGTTTTGTTGACCTGTAGGTCAAATTTGAGATTATTGTCTATGATAACCCCTAGCAGTTTGGTGGGATGATCTGGGGAAATAGTGGTACCATTGTTAGATGTGACAGAGAATGAAAGTGTGGTAGATCTACTAGTGGGGGAGAAGAGTAGAAGTTTAGTTTTATTGGGGTTCAGAAGTAGGCATTGGTTGGTGAGCCAGTTCTCAATAGTGTTAAATGTATTTTGTGTTATGGTTTGCAGTTCGGATGGGGAGGTGGCTGAGCAGATTAGAGTGGAATCATCTGCATATTGAATGCAGGTAGCTTTAGGGATAACAGTGTGAAGGTTGTTGATAAAAATAGAGAAGAGTAGTGGACCTAGTATGGACCCTTGAGGGACGCCAAGTGTGAGAGGTAGATGGCTGGAGAGTTTGCCCTGCCATAGTACAGCCGGTTGTCTACCAGTCAGTTAGGACTGGAACCACTGGATAGCAGGCTTGTTGAGGGAAATAGATTTTAGTGAAAGAATGAGAAGGTCATGGTTGACCATGTCAAAAGCTTTTGATAGGTCAAGAAAGAGGGCGGAGGTTAGCCTGTTGTCATTCCTGTTTTGGTTTATGGCAGTAGTAAAGGAAAGGAGGGCTGAGGTGGTGCTGTGGTATGGCCTGAAACCATGCCAGGAGTTAGATAGTAATTTATTCTGTGTAAGGTATTACATTAGTTGCTTGTGTACACATGTCTCCATTATTTTGGCTAGTGGGGAAAGAATGGCAATGGGTCTATAGCTGGATATGTCTGAGGAGCTACCACCTTTATGAAGTGGGATGACGTGAGATATTTTCCAGAAGGATGGGGATAGCGTTTTCGGATAAGGTTCTGTAGATGAGGATAGATAAGGGATATGAAATGGCATCTGCAGCTATTTGTAGGTATTCTACAGGGAGGAGGTCAGCATTTTCCAATTTAGGAAAAAATGTCAGGAAAGACAGGTGACGATGTTCATGTGTGTAGGCAAATGATTAAGTGCAGAAAGCTGCAGATAAGATAAAAGAATATTTACACACAAGAGGGGAATATCAGAACAGAAATTGATTACATTTTGCTTTCTGTAGGATTGGACAGGAAGAAATGTTTGCAGTTCATTTTTTCTGATCATTGTGCTATTAAGCCAACATAACTAATATTGATGGATAAATTAAAGAGGGAAGAGCAATTAAAGCCTTGGTGGATAGTTTAATAAGGAGCAGGTTTTTAAAAATGAGATGGATAAATTATGAAATGACACCTGCTTATCATGCCTCTTTCACTGGTCATTGGAGTTTTTGTGGAGTGCTTATAAAGAGAAATATAAAAATTATTTTTTTAAAGATTAAAAAGGTGGTTTGGGAATCTGAAAAACAAGACATATCAGAACTGAAAAAGGGAATAGGAAAAATATATTGGACAAAATTATTTTTTGTGTTTGTTTACATAGACCTTTGACTGTATAAACATAGATAGGGAGATATACAAAGAAAATAAGCTCTTTGTTATTTCAGCAAAGGCATTTGTTTCTGGGAAAATTTGGAGATGTGTCTCCTGTTTTAAGGAAAAAAAATAAGAATGCTGAAGGCAGTATGGAGGCTCTTAAGGATAATGAAGAAAATGTTTTTGAATTAGCAGATATTATTGATGTAATAGAGAAAGTACAGTTGTGTAAGCAAAACTTACCATGACAGTATATGTTCAATTGATCACTACCAAAGTAGCCTTAGCTATATGGGGGTTACATCCTGCCAAGGATATAACAGCCAGCCAGCTTCCAAAACTTCAAGGCACCTCCCATGCACCCAGACTGTCAGGCAGCTTGAGCTGAGCTGACTAAAAGACAAGTTTGGGAGCAAAGCCCTTTTGGAGGTTTCCAGCCAGGTGACAGAATAAGGCTGAGCCCTGAAAAGACAATGCTAGGAATAACAAAATATAAATGTCCAGAAGCTGGCATAAAAAGCACACCAAAAACAAGGGGGATAATGGGAAGGAGGGAGCAGCTACTGCAGCATGGATCATTCTACTATCTACTGTTATGGTACGTTTTACTTACACAGCTATACTATGTTCATCATATTGATCACTACTGCAGTAGTCTTACTTGTATGGGAAGATTACTTTACCTAACTATATTTAGGAGGTGGAAGGAGATGATAGCAGCCTCTGGAGAATGATCCTAGCAAAGCTTTGTAAAAGTATGTTCAGAGGACAAAGTAGCAATGTCTAGAATACATCTAGAATTCAACTCTTTTCAAAAAGCCATAGATGAAGCTAAGTCCTGGTAGATTAGTCATTGACCCTGCCTGGAATAGTTTTTTTATGGTGAGTATAACAAAATATAATAAACTTAGGCAACCATTTGGAAATGGTCTGTTTTGATATATATCTTCATAAGAACTGAAGAAGTGATCCAAAGATCTGAGTTGTGTGTGGACATCCAAGGTATGGAGTATCCTTTCTCCTTCATTTTTTAGGATCAGGAAAGAAAACTGGGATAGTTTGGCTTAAAGTACTCTCAGATGCCATTTTAAGTATAAAAGGACAGTTCTCAAAGAAACCCTGGTCATTTGGAACATGAGATAGGGTTGACTCTCCGTAAGAGCTTGCAACTCAGATACCCTTCGTGCAGAAGTCAGAGCAATCAGTACAACTGTTTTACATGTTCAAATTCTCAAGTTCGCCAAACTGGTTCAAATGGAGAAAGTATTAGCTTCTCTAACACAAATTAAGATTCGAAGGAGGGGCCAACAGTTTTCTTGGAGGCATGTTATACAAAACCCCTTACAAGAACATTTTGGCATGAGACTGCATTGAAAGAGGAGGATCCATGGGTGGACATGCTGAAATAGCTGATAAATTAATAGAGAAATAAGAAAGGCCATAGGATAGTAACTTACACAAATATTGAAAAACAGAGAACAACTAGCCAAAGGTGTTGGTTATATTGCTGGCATCAATTAGAATACCATTTCTATTTGCTACTATATGATTTTCTAGCAGCAGGCTTTCTTGCCTCCATTAGTACCTGCTGTGCATCCATAGTAAACAGGTGGCTAAAAGGAATTAAGACCCTGTCATCCAGGTAGTCAGATGAAGATGATTGATGTTGGAATGTATCAAACACCCCTGTTCTTGTGTGAGTCAATTCAGTCTGTGAGGAAGTTTGTGGAAATTGCACCTGGCCATTTCCAAAAGAACGGAGAAATATGGTTGCTTGTGCTAGATGGGAGTCCTCACAATGATTCTGGGGATTCCTTCTGAATCTTTAAAAGTATCATTGATATTAGAGGAAATGGTGGAAAAGCATACAGGAACATTCCTGTCCAAGGAAAATAAAAAGCATTTGTCTTCCAGGTTTTCTTGCATGGATTATTCTGAGAGGATTCACAGAGATCTACTTGAAGAACTCCCTACAGATGTGACAAATCTTGGAAGACTCCCTGATCTAGTTTCCATTCGTGATATGGTTAGCCTGTAAAAGGGGTACAACCTAGTTCTTCCTTGCTTGTTCATGTACCACATGACTGTGGTATTGTCTAAAACCACTTGAAGAGGTCCCAGGGACCAAATATGGTTCAGAGAATTGCGTGCCTTGATCTGGGCAAGTATCTCCTTGATATTTCTGTGATTGCATCTGTCCTTGGTGTCCTACACCCCCAGTACTTTTATCTCTCCTAACACTGTTCCCCAAGTAAAGTGTCTGTGTTGACTGACTGCTTTATAGCAGGAATGGAAAAGGTGAGATCTGGATTTAAGGATATCTGTTGTCTCCACCAAAGATTTTTCTTTTGAAAACCCCCAGCACTGGGATTTGAAAAGATAAAGGGTGTTGATGCTGGTATGGAAGAGATTTCAGATACCACTACACCTTTCTCATGTGGAGCCTTGCCAGGGGTCTCATGAGAATCATAGATGCCATGAGACTCAAAATCCTGAGGTATTCCATCTCAGTGACCAAAGTCTGAGTGAAAAACCTTAGAAATAGATCTGGATAAAGATCTATATTTTTCCCTGTGAAAAAAAGCTCTTTGAACTGAGGGATCTAGTTGCCATCCCAGGAACAAAGTCCTGTGTGAAGGAGTCCAAAAATACTTTTGAATGTTGTCTTGGAATCCCAGTGTGTGTAAGAGATCTCTCATCCAAGAGAGAAAGAGAGAGAGAGAGAGAGAGAGAGAGAGATTTCTGATACTTTGAAACAGACTCTGCAAAGATAAGCAAGTCATCTAGATATGGACAAATGTTGATACCCTGTAACCTGCAATAAGCTATAACTGGATCTAGACACTTTGAGAACACTCTTGGCACAGTGGATAGTCCAAAGGGTAAGGCAGACAGCTGATAATGTGATCCAGACACACAACACCTTAAGAAATGTTTGTAGTCTGGATGAAAAGGGATGTGACAATAAGCATCATTTAAGTCTAATGTTGTCAGGAAACTTGAAAGAGGAAGAAGAGTTAATGGGCTGTGAAGTGACATCATTTTGAATTTGGGCACTATCACAGACAGGTTTAGGAAAGAAAGATCCAGAAACAGACTTCAAGAATTTTCTTTCCTTGGCACAAGGAACATCTTTGAATACAAACCCTTCCCCACATGGGAAGGAAGAACTGGTTCTATCACTCCTTGGGACAGCATATGATGTGCAACTGGTGGAATCAAAAGAGTCTGATCTGGAAGATGAGGAATGACCCCCTGGAAAGAAGAAATTTTTTCCCACTGCCATCTATTACCTTGATGAATGATTTTCAGAACCCATTTGTATGAAGGGTTCACAAGGTCTCTTGAATAGTCATTCAGACTTGTTGGACTGTCTATGGTTTTGAGAGGTTCAAGACTTCCTTTTGAAACCCCTTGCCATTTCTTTTTAAACATCTGTTCACCTGTATTTTATTGAGACTGTTTATTCTGGTTTTTTTTTTTTGCCAAAAATTGAATTACGAGAAGGAAAATTCCTTCGAAATTTTGGAAAAGGATGGCTGAAAAATCTTAGAGATTACCTGTATCATCTTGCCCCTTTCATCGCACTTTTTGATCACTTCTGCAGCAGATGGACCAAACACTAAATCTCTGTCCAAGGCAGAATTGAAAATCTCATTTTTAACATCATCCATGAGGTTCTGAGAAAGCAGCCATGCAAATTTCCTCAAAACAGTGCCAGTGGCCATAGCCCTGGAACAACTATCAAGAGAATTGTACACACATAATGAGTAGTTATCTGTCCAAAAGAAGAAACTAAGTTATTTAAAGAACATTTTACACAGAAAAATAAACTACAGATACTTTTACATATATAATATATATATAAGATACTTTTACAATTTGTCAGAACAAACTTTAATATATCAGGGTGGCAATTCAAAGTTCTGAAAAGTTGCAGAAGTATATGGATTTTCTCTCACCTATCAATAATTTTCCCATCTGTAACAGAAAGAGTAGGATTGGAATAAAGTGCTTATCAACATTGTGATCAACTAAAGTTATAGCTGTTTGTTCAAGTTTGGGAATAGTGTATAGAAATTTAAAAGACTGAGGAACTTTATGCATCCTATCTGCTTTTTTAGAAACAGATGGCTGACTATAAGGAAAGTTGCAGGAAGTAACACACACACATCCTCTAAAGCAGAAAGAACAGAAGGAACTGATATAGGTAATAGAAAATCCTTCTGTAACAACTCATATTATTTTTTGAGGAACTGAGAAACCTCAGTATTGTCCCACAGAAAACACTGGCACATTCTATCGATAGTCTCAAAGAAAGAGAACCCTCTACAGGGAGAATCAGAAACTGAGCTCTTCTCTGAGTCTGAATCAGGATTCTGAAGGAAAAAAAAATATTTATTCCTGCATCTTCCTGTTCAGTTTCAGAATCTTGAATCTCTTTAGGGAAAGAGAAATCCCTCTTTCTTTTACCAGAAACTACTTTACAAGAAGGATTGATAGCCTGAATTAAACCCTGAGCCAGACATTGTAAACTACTCCTATCCAAAGAAAATTGAGGAGGAGTAGATAACATGCTTAGCTTTCTGTTTCTTTTTTGACAGAAAAAATGTGGCTAGTCATGTTACTAATGGCAGCAGTAGCTTCTCCAGGGATGGGCACAACATTCTGTACAAAAGGAAAAGCTTCCCTTTTCCATCTCCCAGGACCAACAAGAGTAGCTTTCCCTTGCCTATTCAGGAGATCTCATCAACTAGAGTAGATGTTGTTAACCACCAACTCCATAGTGACTGTAGGCACTACACCAGAGGAATTCAGAGTAAAAGATAAGTGGCCTAAGATACAACAACTTCGGCACAGTCATCCACCTGTGGCTGAGACAAATTGCTAGCCTGCTGTGATGGCAAAGACTGTTTGCTTATTTATTTCTTTTTGTGTCTGGGAGAAGGTCTAAGCATGGCACTGGTAGCCTGTTCCAAGGTCAAGCCAAAAAATGGTGTCTGTTTCCTAGGGGATGACAAGCACAAATTGCCAGTAAACAGTATCAGTCAGTCCACAAAAGTTACTTTTTTGACAGAAAAACAAGTAAGATGCACTTTATAATTCTATGCCAGCCCCACAAAATGAAAATAAACACAATTTCTCCATAGAAAAAGTGTTTTCAGTTACTTTATACTACTTTTAAACTGACATAAAAAGAGTGTTCTATTTAAAAGTATTGTACAGTTTTGAGACAGTCTATAAAAACACAATGCTCCTAGCTTTAAAATAACTTTCCTGAAAAGGAAAGTAATAAAACAGCAACAAAATTAAGAAAATGGAGGTTTCCCCCCAAAGGAAACGTATGTGCCCAGCAAAGAAAACACAAGCCAACAGTGGATCCTTGAGAGCCTCAGGAGAGCATACTCTTTGGCAGCAGTAAAGCTCTTGCTAAAGGGTTTTATGCCCATACTTGTCTTTTAGTCAGCTCAGTTTGAGCTGCCTGACAGTTTGGGTGTGTGGAAAATATTCTGATGCTTTGGAAGCTGGCCAGCTGTTAATCCTTTTGAGGTTATAACCCCCATATAGGTAAGACTACTGCAGTTAATATGATAAACATCTCTATTACATATCTATACAATCATAATAATAGTATAGAAAAACAAAAATGATATTTGGAAAATGTAAATGATGAGATGGTCAATGAGTTAGAAAATGATATAACAATTGAGGAACTTAATAATGTTTTAGGAAATAACAAAAAAAATGCTCCTGGTTCTGATTATATAGAATATGAATTTTATAAGCAACTGGATTATGAGAAAAGACATGTAATGTTAGGAGTAATGAATTACTGATTAATACATGGCATTTCAGGTAAAAGAGTTTGTTGTGGGATTATGAAATTTATTTATAAAAGGGAGATAGGAATGACATTAAAACGGAAGGTTTTAATACTTAATACATATTATAAGACATTCATGAATAATTTATAAAATAGGTTATAAAGGATTTAAAGAATTTTTATTAAAAAGGTATTTATGGTACAGAGGGAAGCTATATTAAATATTTATTAATAATTGCGAATGAGATAGAGGAATTGTTAGTTATGAAGGGGGCACAATATTGTTGACATATGATGTAGAAAAGGATTAATTACAATAGGGTGAATTATGCTAAAATGTTAGAATTCTAGAACTTATGATTTTAAGGAAAATTGGTTTAGGATATATGATGATTTGTATAAGATTTGCAATATGTTAAGGTAGTAGTTAGTTGGTTTAGTAAAGAGAAACATATTTCGAGGGGTGTAACACAATGGTGCCATTTAGTGGTTCTCTATTTTCATTAATTATACATGCTGTTATTTTAAATGCTGAAAGACAAATGAGGGGTGTATATTATATTTCTGAAGTGTATGCCGATTTCATTATATATGGCTTATGCTGACGAGTTTGTTAATGTATTTTATGGAAAGGTTGGATTAAGGAGGGAAATATAAAATAGAATATTGCTTAGGATTATTCAGTTTGAAAATACATAGGCATAACAGTAAAGTGAGTTTGGTGAAAGTGTAAGGACACTATGTATGAATTTAGTGTATTAGAGGTTAATTATGGAAATCATATTATTAGAAACCAATGACAAACTTATTTCAAAATCAGGAGGCAGTACACACATTTATACCTCAACATGTGTACTGCCTCCTGATTTTGAAATAAGTTTGTCATTTGTGTTCGTGGAGACGGTTTTATCCTTGGTTACATGGTTACTGGTATTTTGATTATTAGAAACCAACTGAGAGAATTAATGGAGAGTGTTAAGCAAATTATTGGTATGTAGAAATCATTTAGGTTATCTTATATTAAAATATCTTGTACATAGTTATGTTTTGGGCAAATTATGGTATATTACAAAGTTTCATATGTTGCTTATGGATATGCAGAAATAAAAACTTGAAATTATTTTTATTTATTACGGGTCAAGCTTGAATCTTGTTAAAATGAGTATAATTTATTGTGATATTAAGGAAGGAGGATAAAAATTAAAGAGCCATGTTGTTTCTTTAGCTTCACTACATGTGCAATGGATAATGTATAAATTGTTTAGTGTAAAATGCATAACAAATTTTATGAAAGGTGAATAGAAGTATTATATGAAAATTTAGAGGTGAAAGTTAACATAGAATGAAAGGATTCTGACAAGAAAAACTTAGTATGAGGGTATTCTGGTGAAATCCTATTAAGTTAAAGTTTGAAAAAATAAAAGTTTAAGTACAAAAAGCAATTAAAGAAAGATAGGAAAGATTTAAAATGATGTAGAACTGTTTTTTATGGACTAATATATGAAAGTTACCAGCATAATTAAGATATAAGCAAGCAATATTTAGAACGTGTAGAACTTGTGATATGGAAGAAACTATAGAACTTTTTTTCTGCAATGTTTCAGGATAAAAAAAGTGTGGAATTTATATGAAAATATGTTTGGTGTTGTGCTATTTAAAAATAAATATGAACATAATTACTTATGGAATTTATGATAATATGGGCAAAAGGAGGATTGATGATATTGATAAGTTAATAATAGATTCTTTATGGACTGTGTGAAATGGAATGTAGTAAACAAAATTAAAAGATGGTGCAGAATAAAGTGTGGGGAGGTTGAATTAATTGTTTAAGTGAAGGAATCTATTTTTTGAACACATTTCTTGAAATGTAAGATGATGGCAATTTCTGTATGTATATATGTAATTAAATAAAACCCTTAGTCTGATAGGTATTGTGGGATCTTTTACATCCACCTGACCCACCACCAACTCAAACAGATGGGACCTTGGGTTAACATGTCATCCAAAGAATTAATGCTTACACTTTTCCAGGTAGGACTTAATAATGTAAGTGTGCAGTATTACTCCTACTACTAGGGGTTGCAGCAATGTAAAATAAATAAATACATGTTTCCTTCAAGTAACTGTTCCTTCATATATGCTTGCTTAGACCTATGCAAAATAAGTACTTCACTGAGAACATTATTAAATGGTATGCATCTTAGAAAGCAAAAACTGGACATACTGTATATGCTACAGATGAATGGGACAAAAAAGTTAACTTTTTATCTCTATTATAACTTCAATTTTTGGATATCGCAATTCTGAGAACCTTAAGACCAAGGTAACAAAGCTAAAAGTGTTTATAAATTTATAATAAAAGTTACAAAAATTATATGATGAGACTCCTGTACCACTGATTTTTTTTCTATTTCTCCTCTTCTACTTCCTTGCTGCTGAATTTAGACATTTTTTGTAACAAATAAAAATAGGTTAGGCTCATTTTGTCAAAAGCAGTTTTTCCAAGTAGGACATGTCTTGAAAATTGGTCCCTCCAGTATATCACAACTCATTTTTTTTGGGGGGGCTATGCTTCCCTGCTCTACATGAACAGGACAGAGCCTCCTCTTTTCTAAACATACAGGTGTGCATCACATTGTACAAAGGGAACAATTTCAAACACTTATAGTTAAACATACCTTTATAAAAAAGAAAACAAACCATGTTAACATGTTCACAGTTGCAAACAGTATACATCACATATAGTCTTTTATACAATTACCATCAATTGAACACTTCATTGATATATCAATTCCTGCCTTCCCTTAAACCTCGCGCCTCCACCAAAACATTATTTTGCATGCATTGTTCCTATAGTTTCCAATTTCCTATGTAGTTTTTTTCTACCCTTTTCTACATAGCCCACTTCCATTTTTTTCTCTGTTACAATATTCACTACTTCACATACAGTTGGATTAGACTTTGATTTCTATTTTCTAGTAAATGCTTTTTTTTGGCAGCCACCAGAATTAAACTTAACAAGGCCTTACTATGTCTAGGCAATTCAGATCCTGTATTCCAGCTCAAAAAATATTTCCTTAGTTACACCCTTTTGCTCACTCAGTATTTCTGACAGAGTACTCTGTAGGGAATT
Source organism: Protopterus annectens (assembly GCF_019279795.1). Taxonomy (NCBI): domain Eukaryota; kingdom Metazoa; phylum Chordata; order Ceratodontiformes; family Protopteridae; genus Protopterus; species Protopterus annectens. Next base: position 1,308,267,658 of record NC_056739.1, read on the forward strand.
TTCAAAATCTTCCAACTCATTATACACCCAAAACATATGTTCCCAGTAACATTTTTCTTCCTCATCACACCTTCAACATTTGCCATCTACCTGAAGAAAATTCTTTGGAGTCTGCTTGGGGTACAAAAATATCTATGGAAACACGTCTAAGCAAAAATCTTAAATTTTCTAGAATTTGTTGCATATTTGGGAGTCATGCAGATATCCGCCCATTGTTTCCTTAGGAATTTCTTTTCCAGTCTCTCTTCCCAATCTTTTATATCCTCCTCTGATTGTTTTCTATAGTTATCATACAATATTTTATATTCTCTACTAAACACACTTGAAGAAAAGTAAACAACTGTTGAATACAAGAAAAGGATGCCACAGTTCGTAAAAACACCTCCAATTTATTGTAAGCGCTTTTGTACAGCCCAATTTACTGCACTTCCTCAGACCAGGTCTGAGGAAGTACAGTAATTTGGGCTGTACGAAAGCGCTTACAATAAATTGGTGGTGTTTTTATGAACTGTGGCATCCTTTTCTTATATTCTCTACTAATTATCCCTTTTAACAGCAGCTTCTACTCTAGATTCAACTAAAAACTCTACCAGAGCAGGCCTTTCAGTTAGGATTCCTCTATCGGTTTCTCTTTGCCTATTCTGTGATTTGAATCCCTGATAGGGAAGGCAGTCTCTAGCCTACAGTCCAAATGTTGTTTTGGCCTCTTCCCATTCTATTACCCCCCCTCTAGTTATTTGCTCCCAGTACCTTGGTTCCTTTGACATTTTTTCCAGTACATTCTGGTACACTCTTGTCTATTCTCTGTACCCATAAATGCAGTCGTCCCTATCAACAGAATCTCCTTTCTCCATTCCTGTGTTGTCTTAGTTCTTAGAATACTTTCTGCTACTTTATGAATATAATATTCTATATGCCTGTTGTTATTCTCATTAAGGATCCACATCCAAAATTCCATTGTCTCCTTATTTCTGGAATCTCTCACCCCCCCCACTTCATCATTATCCATTTCCACTTTGAATTATAGCTTTATGCTTGTGTTATGTACATGATCCTTAACTCTGCAGTTCTAACACATCCTCTCAGATCAGGTAATCCTAAAGCACTTTGTCCTACTGGATGGATTAACTTACCCCACTTGACCTTTGACCTCCTCTTCCCAGATAAAATGCTTCAACTGTTTTTAATTACTGTCCACGATGTCTCCTCTGGGTGATAAAAATATGCATGACCTGTATATAAAACTAAAGGGAGTAAAATAATTTTCACTTGTATCTTGCTATCCATATCCATTAACAAGAACTTCCAGTTTCTCAGCTTTTGTATTATCTTTTGTTTAGTCTCTTCCCACATATCCTTAGCTGTCATAACAGAATCCTTTTAACCCATACTCTTAAATACTTAATTTTATCATGTCCTCATAAATATGGGTATTTCTGAACCAATTCATGTGTGGGTACATACTTTACAGCTATAACCTTTGTTTTGTCTTCATTAATTTTATATCCCAAACAGACTTGAAATTGTCTCAGAATGTCGCACAACACTGAGATGTCCTTTTCTGGTATTATCAGGTGTAATATAATATCACCTGCAAATAAAGCCAACTTTTCTTGATTACCATAACAATTATATCCTTGAATTTCTGAGGCCTTTATTTTCTTTGCCAGTGGTTCTCTATATAACACAAATACCAAATGAGAAAGATGACACTGCTGCCCGGTTCTCTGTTCAGACACACATATCAGACAAAAACCCTTCCACTTTAACTTTTGCCTCTGATCCCTCATATACCCTCTTAATTAACTTTATTTTTGTATCAGGGAACACAAATGCTTCCATTGCCCTGATCATAAAATCCCAGATTACTCTGTTAAATACCTTTACTGGATCAAGACCAACAACAGATGTATTTTCTTACATTCTGCTTCCTCTGGATCATCTATATGAAACTGGGTCTGATGGGTCTTTAGCTTCTTTACATATTACTGCCACCAGAACCTTCTTTCAAGATGTTGTTTCTCCTCCTTCTAAAATGCTGTTAAACAAAACATTCCAGATCTGTATCATTTTCTTCCCCTCTAGCTTCCAAACTTCCACAGGAATACCATCTATTCCTGGAGACTTTCCTGCAGATTGATTATATGGCACTTTTTATCTCATCTCCTCTTATCTTAACTATTAAATGTTGAGCTTCGTCTGCCTCTACCCTCATCATAACTAGGTCTTCTATAAATATTTCTATTTGTGCTTTTTCTTGATTTCCAAATTCCTCTGCTTTATACAAATTTTCATAAAATTTCTGAAATATCTCTAATACTGTTACAGGATCTTGTTATAAGTTCTCTAAGTTTGGCAACAACTCTTTCTTCTTCTTCCTGTTGCCCAAGTCATTGTGCTAAAAGTTTTTGTGCTCTGGAGTAATGATCAAAAAACAGTTGCTTATCAGCAGTCTTTCTAAACGTATGCACATTACCCAGATACTCCCTTATTTTCCTCTTTAGCACTCTGTAGTTGCACCCCTTCTTGTTCTGTGAGATCACCCTTATTGCAATAGTTTAACCTTTGTCAGCCCCACTAAATAATTTTTGTTACTTCTTAACTATATCTCTTTTTCTTTCATTTATACCCTATTTTTAAAGTTCACTTTTATTTTATTCTACTCACTATCTATAACTTCTGTAGAAATTTCTATCATCCCTAATAACTCTCAAATAATTTCCACTATGCATCCCTTAAATTCCTCTCATTTTAACAGGTTGTAGGGGGGATGTCAGTGTTTCATTTGTACTTCATTGCCCTGTATTTTTATCCTAGTTGTTATTGGTACATGATCTGACATAGCTATTGGATATGTGTTGAAGCTTTCAATTAAAAGCACATGTTCCTGTGAAATATAATTTGTGTCTAGTCTAGCCCAGTCATTATACCTTGAGGAATCATATGTAAATTCGGGTCTATATTTGATCACTGAGCACTTAAAAAAGCGAATGGTGATTAATCGACCCTATGTAAGTGAAAGCTTACAATTTAAAACTGTCAGAACAGCGATTTTTTTCCTAGGGAAAAAAAAAATCACTGTTCCAACAACAACAACAACAAAAACATACTTTAAACATTACATTAACTGGGGGGCTTCGTCCCCACACCTCCCAATGTGGGTGGCTGTGCTCCCCCACACCCCCTACTTAAATATACCAACTCCGAGACTGCACTACAGTGCCAAAAATGGCAAGGTAACGAAGCGGCCAAGCAAATTCTTTCCCAGGGAAAGAATTTGCTTTAAAGCCGCTTCGATATTTTGCCATTTCAGGCTTTTGAATTTGACCAAGACGCATTTAAAAGAATGCGTCTTCAGTCTTCTAATAGGGAACCGTAAATTCTTCCTACTAAAGTCACACCTGCCATAGCAAATATTTCCATAAATTTCTTCAGAAGTCTACCCTCTTTTGCTATAATTTCCCCTTCTAGGTCTCCCAGAAATATCCTCACTGCTCCAGATCAAGTTCCAGTCCCCACCTATAAGTGCTGTTCTCTGCTGAAAGCTAATTATTTCTCCCAACATTTTTCTTAAGCTCCATGATCACAGTTTTAGGTAGAATATAAATACATGCCAGCATAATCCTCATAGCCCTTTACTACTGAAAATCTACCATTACTATATTTTTCTTCTTCTGTCACTATTTGAGTTACTCTAGCAATTAGTATAAGCACCCCCTTTTCATTTGTCTCTGATATTCTTCTGAATATCCATCATGAAATCTTTTTTTTATCAAATTCATATGTTCACTTCTTTCCAAATGTGTCTCCTGCAGCATTACTATTTGCATTCTGCATATATTCTTAATATAATTCAGTACTCTTACCCTTTTGTCTATACATGTGAGGCCATTCACATTCTAAAATGATATGTTTAGTGTAGCCATTATGATAAGAAGTTATTATTCCCACCTATTTAAAATATTTTTTTTAAAATGTCTTTTTCCATCTTTTGTGTTACGTGCACCATCTAATGTTTGGCAAGTTGACCTTTTATACAGTTCTTTCTTGTCATCTCCATTTGAACTTATGTCACATTTTGTTTTTATGTTTTAAAGAAAACCCTCAAAAAACTAGAATACCCACATAACCTATTACTTAAAACAAACACTCAAAATGAAGTATATCTTCAAAAAGTTTAACCCTACAGATAGGGACAATTGTCTGAAACTGACAACTGCACCTACAGACATAAATAACCTAATATTAAGGTTATCCATACTAAATTTAATGTTATAGCCTATGTTCCTACTCACATTAATTGTTGTCTACTCTTTGCTGTCTACTCTTGCCTTATCTTTATTCTCTTCCCAGATATGAGAAACAGTTTATATGCTTTCAGAAAACATTAACTTTCAGCTTTAAGAAAAACTGCAATGGCTGTCTTAAAAAAAAATGAAAGTATACATTGTTCTAGTAAGTGCATTAAAGAATTTACTTTTCCAAAAAGCTGCTATCTCGTATTCATTTCCAATAATTTCAAACTTTTTTGTTTATTGAGCGGCTTGTCATTGTACCTTTTAATTTTACATTTCTCTCAGTAAACAATTCCAGACCTCTTGATTTCTTGCCTTCAACTTTAGTAAGCTTGTTACCATGGAAATGTAAGAACAGAATGTACTAACACTGAAAATGTATTTGCTGAAGGAAAACTATTCATAGCATTGTGGTCTCATAAAAATGCTTAAGTAAACAACTTGTCATTAGATTAAGCCAAGGGCATAAACCCAGACATTCAACTATGCAAAATTAAAAAAAAAAAAACATTTCAACTCTACATGTATTATATTATATTTAGTGTAATTTTACACCCCATTCCCCACACCAGCTGCCCAAGATTACAGTCCATTAATTCAAATGTTTTTGGCCCAGTCTTTTTTTTCTTTTTACATTGTAATGTCTACATTTCTTTAAACAAAATAGAAAAAAGGTATTTGTTTACTTTAGAATTCTCATAACACACAACAATCTCTAAAAATGCTTTACTATATACATGCCATTTATATTATGAAATGCTTTATACAAATACTGTTACGAACAAAAAAATAGTTTTACTTACAGTTACATTCACTTTTTCTCTTTTTTTCCTCTTTTGGTATCCTTCCAAATATCAGTGACATGAAATGGGGCACATGCCTGTCAGTCACCTCTCACATTTTAACAAACTCAACCAAAATCCAGTCTTTCTCAGCCTCTTTTTTTTTTTTTTTGGAAAGCCATATTTCGCAAATGTGATCGATGCTTTATAGTCTCACATTTATTCACTAATTTCAGTGTTGCTGGCTTTTATCCTGTTTATCTCCATCTCTCAATCCAAACTCGATTTCAAGCCCAAGGTACTCCCAATTCTTCTAGTCAACACCTGTGTTTTTTTGGGTCTATTTCATTTTGTCAAAAGCTTAATTGAGTGAATCGCTTATTGTCAAACTCAAATCCGCAAAAGCTCAAATAAGCGAATGACCATTACAGCAAAATGTTTCCTATGGAACAAAAGTAGTAGGTCAGCAACTGTCCGTAACAAATACAACAAAATTTAAAACCCTGCAAAGTGGGGGACTTCACTCCTACACTCCCCTAACTAAATATACCAAGTCTGAGATTGCACTACAGTAGGGGAAAGGCCAAATCCCCAATGATGGCTAACCAAGTCCTTTCCCTAGGAAATTTTTTGTTGAAATGATCATTCGCTTAACTGAGCTTTTGCTGAATAGGGTTTGGCGATTAGTGATTCACACAATTAAGCTTCTGATGAAGTGATATAGATTCATTTTCTTCTGTCTCTCGTGCATTTTTTTGTTGGAATACTTGAAAAGGCTTCACTGGCACAGTTTCTCTCTGAGCTTTATTATCTAAAAAGAATGACAAGCAGAGTCCCCTTCTGTTTTATATCTCACTTTTTGTTGTACAAACTTTTGTATTTGCTCCATAGCCTGTTCTCCATCAAAAATTACTTTGATCTTCCAGGAAAAATATTCTGACTGAACCTATTGCTCTCTACTTACAATCAATATTTGAAAGTATGGTGAATAACATTAAGAGTTATATCAGGGATACAGGAGATGTTTTAACAAAGTTTTATGAATGGTATGAGCAGAATGATGAACTTGATTTTTTTGTTAGTAACTCTTGACATAAACTCTTTATTTACTGTTATTCCAAATGATTATGGGTTAGATGCCATATACAGTTTCCTGCGGCAAAATTCAGATATGGATAATAGAAGTATAAATAACATGATTCAATTGTTAGAAACAGTGTTGGTGAACAGTATTTTTATTATTGATGGCCAACTATACTACCAAACATCAGGAGTAGCAATGGGAACTGCAATAGTTAATTGCTATGCGAATATAGTATTAGATCAATGGGAGAAGCAATTTTTATACAATAATTTTGCCGAACACCATTCAAGATTGCTTTTCTATATCGGTTTTGTTGATGTGTTTCTAATATGGAAGGGCAATGAAAATGAATTAACTAAATTTGTTAAACATTTGAATGAGTTTACTAGTTTTTTAAAGTTTAAATTGAACTTTTCATCAGAGAAGATTGAATTTTTGGATGTACAAATAGTGAATAATAAAGGAAAGATTAGTACTAGTGTTTATAAGAAAAAGGTGCATGCTAACCACTACACCCATAAGAATAGTATGTATGCACCGCATGTCTTTGGAGGAATAGTAAATATTCAACTACTAAGAGTGAGTAGGTTGAACACTGATCAAGATGAATGTAATAAGCAAATGAGGGAAATAGTTCAGGAATTCATAGATAGAGGATATAATGAACTTGAACTTTATAAAACGAGATACAAGATAATTCAAGAAAGGGAAATGGATGCTCGGCCATATTTTGTAAGGAAAAGACACCTAATGATAACACCCAAGAAATGGCAACGCAAAATAATAAGGTTAGATATGTCACCACATATAACATTAGTATTCCTGAGGTTAGAAATATTATAAGAAAAAATTGGCATATCTTGAGGGTTATGACTGAGCTTGAGCATATTATTGATGATAGACCAAGATATGTGTACAGGAACTGTAGTAATCTTAAACATAGATTATGTTATAGGGAGATGAAGCAGGGTAATAATAATAATAAAGAACAAATGAATAGGAAACAAGGCACTTTTCCATGTTTTAATTGCAGCTGTTGCAAGCATATTTTTGTTGGTGCTAATAAATGTATTCATCCAGAGACAAGGAGAGAATAATCCTTTTACTGTTATGTTACATGTAATTCCACCAATATTGTTTATCTTGCGACATGTAAAAAATTTCCAGTTTTTTATGTAGAAAAGTGTAATAGAAAATTAAAGGACTGAATAAATGAGCATCGGTCGGAATGTTTCAACAAATGCTCTAGCTGCCCACATATCTGAATATGGCCCCGGTCATGACTTTAAGTTTAGGGTAATTGATATTGTCACTAAAAGTTTAAGGGGGGAAATTTAAATATCATGTTGGAGGTTAGAGAATATAATTGGATCTTAAGATTAGAAGCTGATAAATATCCAGGGGTTAACACAAATGTTAGTTTGAACCCAATCTTAGTGAAAAAACAAAGGGAATATAAATAATTGAAATAATTTTTTTTTAATGAATGGTCATATTTTATTGTATAATTGTATACATGTAGTGCTTTTATATATATATATATATATATATATATATATATATATATATATATATATATATATATATATATATATATATATATATATATATATATATATATACATACACACACACACACACACACACACACACACACATATATATATATATAGCTACATATATGTATTTGACTTTATTTGGTGTTAGGTTATATATTTAATTGTTCTGGTTTTATGACTGGAGGGTTGTGTCATATGATCTTTTAATGGTTTCTATTTAAATGAAATACTATTGATGAGTTATCTAAATTGCACTGAGGAAGGGATATGCCTGAAAGCTTTGCTGTTTTGTGAATAAAGGTTATCGTGGTTTTAATAGTTAACATTTCTTCTACCTGAGATTTGTTTTGACCCTGCAATGGAAAACAAGTATAATGTAACATGACAGAACATGGCAGTCAAATGTCTATAAAATTCTGCATTTGGTACCTATGCATACTAGGCAATATCTTAACCTGTCTTGGACAGTTGTCAGTAAAGTTTTCAGTGAATTATATTTATTTTTATATTTACCATTTTTATTATTTTCACATTTATCAACACATTTCAGTAGTCTTACATTATTACATCACAGTGTCCATAAGTAGGATTCAAAAAATATGAAATAAATGCTTTATCCCAAGCATGGGCTCCCTCAAATTATCTTTGGTATGATCCAGCTATTCTCATTAGAGGTACCATATAATTATCGACCATGGACTGGTTAAGGGCAGTCTATAACCCAATGGGTTAGGTTATTTTGGGCACAAAAAGGGAAACTAGTTAGGTGTAAAATGGCCTTCAAGAGTAGCTAGCCTTGCACTTACAGATGGACATATGAAAATTATGACATATTGTATTTATAACATAGTTTCAGTTGGATAACCTAATAAGATAGTCTTCTTCATTACTTCTCCTTTTATCTTCAGTTGAATGAATATAGAACTTGACTGAGTGTGTGTGTGTGTGTGTGTGTGTGTGTGTGTGTGTGTGTGTGTGTGTGTATGTTATACTTTTTCTGAGTCCCCTTCCCCTTCACTACAGCATTCCCTCTTGCTTGTCAAACTCTTCTTCCCAGTTACTGATATTCAATTTGTTGTATCTTCCTTTGTTTCCCTCATCTACATCATATCCCTTAACTGTTCTGTTAGATTATGATTATTACCATTTTCACTTCCCCAGTTTACTTCTTCTGGGGTCCCTGTGATGGCCTCTCTTTACCCTGGGTCAGTAATCAAGGAGCTCCAATCCTCACCACTGACATCAATGAGAGGCAGTCACTAAAACAGTAATAGTTTTACACAATATTTCAAATGCATCTCTCTGCATCAAGCACACTTTCCCTCAAGAGCACACATGGAACATGCCCCACTGGAACTGGACTGTCTGTCTCTCCAGATCCCAAACAAAACTCTCTTTGGAGCACTGTGTCCCAGTTCCAGGTAAGTGATACACACGTGTATCTGGTTTTTCACACACACACACACACACACACACACACACACACACACACACACACACACACACACACACACACACACACACACACACACACACACACACACGCACACACACACACACACACACACACACACACACACACACGCACACACATACACACACACTCACCTGGGAAAGGCTGACACAGATTCACCAGATGTGGACCATCTCTCTAGACTACAAGGTAGATTGCTGCCTCCAGTCAAATACTCTAAGGCTCTTACAAAGGGTAACCAATTATACTCTGTGAAATTAATACTGATAGAGTGTGACGGAAGCAGTAAGGCTTATCGGAGTGGCCACATTGTCACTAAAATAAGCACAAGCACTCTCAAGATATTAAAATTATTCCCTAAAAGACCAGCCACAATGAAAAGGTATAAAAATATTTAACAATGGATAATAAAATAGAAAACAGGAGAATACTTAATATTTAGTTAAAATAAACAACATAGTTTTTCTTCACATGAAATATAAAAATAACACAGTTGGCTAGAATCTCACAGATACAGAAAAGGAAATAATACTAAACTAATCTCATTGTATCATTCCTAGTTAAACTAAAATGAAACTGTCCCTAGTTAACTCACTTAGTATCTCAAGGCAAGATATACTGCTGAGATGCTTACTTCCACAAGGCAAGATGAGATACTACACACTAACTGAATTGACAACAGCTGAACAACTAACAACTGAACTGTGATAAATGACTTAGTTTTTTTATATCATTTTCCAAAGAAAAACAAAAACAAACAACAAACAGCTGCTGGCAGACTTCCGTCCTTCATCTGGTTATAGATTGACATCACATCTAGTCACCTGACTTTGGCACAATTCACATTTAGAACTCTAAGATTCTGTTGCAGCATTTTTAACATAAGCAACTTTACAAATAAATTTAATACAAGCATTTGTACAAATCAATGTGACAGTCAAATGACATGAGATTATTTACAAAACTTCAGCCAGCCATGCTGGCATATGCCATACATGCACTGTCCCATGTCTCCTGGTACAGTTGACATACCTCACGTGACATTCTCTATTTCCTATTCCATTTCTTACACCACCCTATTCATCCATGTTTTTGTATTTTTATTTTCCCATTTGTAATTCCAAAATTTCTTCTTTAGACTACTTCCTATTTGTGGTCTCAACTCCAAACAGACTGAACTGCCATAAATCTAGAATCTGCCTCTGAAATATCTCAGTCCACATTCCACTAGCCATTTCTTTGGGCTGTATAATTTTGTCACATGTCTACCACACATGCAATTGATCTGCATCTGCCATGCCACACCATCAGCAACATCATATCTGAGACAATCCCCTTTATGCACTCTTACTGGACTTCCAAACTATCTGTGTACTAATCTCTATCTTGACCTACCATACTCAAGAGTCTTATCATGTTCAATAATTCTTACCAGAGATGGTGTTCCTTCTAGTCCTTAGATTCCTTTATCCAAATTTTCTATAAAGTTTTCATTGCGGACTGGGCTGTTCTTTCTCCCAAACACTTGTACATTGTCAATAATGTATATTTCTGTGTTATTCTCCAACCTCTTAATATTTTTACATTTCATTTGGCTTCTCCCCTTATATTCCTTTTTACTTTCATCTTACATACTATAAGCCCAACCCTGCCTGCATCTTTTCTTTGAATATTTGCAAGGAACCCTCTGCAAAATAACCAGATCCATTCTCTTAGTGCATATCTTTGCTGAATTTCTTCCATCTACATCAACTTTCAAGTCCTTCACCACACTAATGTCTCTCTTCTCCCAATCCCTTAACCTCCTTTCTATTTCCTCTACCTTCCCTCTTAGAATGTAGTTAATAATATTTTCATCCATATACTTTGTTTAGGTGTTTTTCCAAGAAAACTGTTTCCTGCTCTATCTGTTCCCTGTTTGATTTATTGGTATACATCTATATAGTTCCCATTATATCCATCTTTCTACCAAATCAATTTTCCTCTTTTCAAATCTCATCTCTTAATCTCTGTACTGGCTTCATTGCTGTTGCATACTTTTGGAAATATAGTACATCCTTCTAACTTTCTATCCACTTGCAATCTATCTTTTGCTGCTTGTCCTCTTTCCCCTTTCTATATAAACTTGATGTATATCTGCACTCCTATCTATTTCTCTTTGGGTTTTATTTGAATGTTTCCCCATATAAATTACATACAGAAAAATCAAGCATCTCACCAGAGTAATCCTTCTCCAATGTATAAACTTTTCCTATACACTTACCGAAGATTATGCCTATCTTCCTCCTCATTTTCTCTCAGTTTCTCCTTCTGACCTCTTCAACTTCTTGGAAAATTTCAAGCTCAAATAATTCTCTTCTCCATGGGTTTCTTTCAATTTTATTATCCCACAATCATTATTTCCTACTTTTATTACTACTGACTTTTCTGGATGACTCAGAGAATTATTCTTTGATACTTAGCTCAGTACATCCTTAAGACTTCCAACTGATAATTACAGACTTTAATGAGGTTCTGTGCTGAAAGTAGCCTGATCATATTCTCATGGTCAGTACAGAAAGTTTTAGTAGTAGCATATTTTAAGTCATAGAACAGTTTCTTGTTTTAGAAAATGCATTTTTTATTTCTGGTGTTATGCTAAACATTGAATATATATTCTAGACATGAGTTGTACTACCTACAATAAAGAAAAGACATACAATCACCTCAGTGATAACCAGTGGCAGCTGGTGACTTTAAATCAAAGGGGGGCTGCAGGAGACAGCTGAATGGGTGAGGTCAATGGGAAGGGGTGTGGCCAACTAGAAAGGGGAGGAGCTATGCTGAAAAACCACAAAAACTGTAACTTTAATTAAATATGCTGTCCTGGGTGCCAAACCATCATTATGAGAGTCCAAGCAAGACAAAATGAAGTGTAGAAGAAAAAAAATATTTCAATGCATTGGCTGCATGGCAGCTTACTCAATATCTTGATGGAAACAAAAAAATAAATTACTTTTTAAATACATTACTGGAATGCCAGTCAAAATCAAGTATAAGAAAAACAAGCAGCACTCAACTCAAACCACTTCTCCTTGCACTGCAGTTCTAATTATAATTTATATTCAGCTTTATTAAAGTACCAAGTAACATGCTGAAAGTAGCAATCTATGTGATACCCCTACTTGTAAAAATGTTTCTTATCCAAAAAAGACCTGCTACCTGACAACAACTATCTACTTGTTTCATGGGGAAAACATGATCAAAGTAAAAAATGAAAAGCAAACAAAAAACAAGGTCAAGATACATTGCTTAAAGGATTACTGCACAGGTTATGGACCACACATGATAGATTGGCATTCTGTTTAGTTTACAGGTAAAGCCTGCAAAGATGACTGCAAGTCTCCAACAAATGTAATAAGCTTCTTAAAATAATGTAATCCTGTCCTTTATTACAAATACCATCATATGCATTTCAATACCGAAGGCTTATACATTATCTAGTTATGTAAGTATTCTCTGCATGGCAACAACAGAAAGGCTTTCAGTGCTGGCAATTCTTTAACAGTATGCATATTAAAGGTTGCTTGCATCTTACAATCTCAGACAAGCTTACCTGATGGTCATGAAAGCATTGCTACTTAAACACAGAGCAACAGTCACTTTCTGAATAATAATAAGCATAAATCAACAGTATAAAAATATGACAGAAACCAGTACATTCTGCAAAATCAAGGACAGATGAAAAGCCTCTGTACTACTTGTGTCTACCTTAGATGGGGGGATTCTCTGCACATTTACACAGCATAACTGCTCCTTGCCTTGCTTGGACACATCCAGAGTCACTACATGGGGAAGTGGGGTGCAATAAGTATGTCACAATTTGAAATGTCTCTGGCTGACTGTGATGACCCTGACACATTTGTCATACCTCTCAACCTCAGAGCAAGAAATCTGGACAAAGCCATACACAGAAGTGGGACAAAGGCCCAAAAATAAGGACAAATTTTAAATATTGCTCTTATAAACTTAGAAAGATAATAGAATAGTAGGTCTTGCATTAGTATGAATTTTCTGAAGGGTATGAAATCTGAAACTCAAATGTCTGTCATTATTTTCTAACTTCAGTCTTTAATGGTTTGCCACTAATTTGCCAAAAAAACACAATTTTATGAAAAATGGGCCAACAATGTGATGCAAAAATATAAAATAGCCACACAATACAGCTGGGAACCTGCCAAAGAATGGACACTTTTTTATATTAGTACTGCTAAATTGAGCAGCTGACAAAATAAAATAATCTACATGCATTTCTGAAATAAAAGTAATCTATAACTCTGATTATTACAGTTATTTATTAATTGCAAACCCACCACATTTTCTTCTAAACGTGCCATTTTGCGAAGGGATTGTTAGGGGAAGAGCAACATTTTGAGTCAAAATCTGGGACAGTTGAGAGGTTTGGATATGCCTAATTCTATAAAGCAATTTATTTGCACATACCTCTCAATCTGTTAATGCAGGACATCTGAACAAGGCCAAATATATTTGGAGAACATATAAACAGTATTAAAAATTGCTCTTGTATAAACTGAGACAGTTGATAGAATAACAGGTCTTGCTTTAGCATGCATTTTTTGAAGGTTAAGAAGTCTGAAACTCAGTGTCTATCATTATTTAGTGACTTAATTCCTAAATGATTTGCCAGAAAACTACAACCTTTATGAGGAACAAACCAAAAATAAGAAGCAAAAATCTATTTATTCAGTGAAAATCTGGACAGTTGAGAGGTATATTATTCACAAAAGTGAAAACAGTGAAAACAAACCTACTTTACTTTAATAAAAATTTAATAAAAACTCCTTTTAGTCTCTCCTCTCCTAGCGGCTGCAAGCCTACTTTACAGAAAAAAAAAAGCTCACTCACACAGTCCTTTTATACAGGTTGTGTTCCAAAAAAAATTGTGACTTTCATATTGTCTATTATACCCCCATGTTCTAAATGAAAATGTTCTGCCACTGGGCTTGAGAGGTATAGTTCAGCCAGGGCTGTCTTTGAGTTTGCCACCCTTCCCCCTCACAAAATCATGGTCGAATGGAGCCTCCCCCCTGCAGCCATTCCAATGAACCATTACTTGGCTATTTCTCCCCATTTACCATAAACACTAATATGCATACCTGCTTTACTTCTACAATGATTTGGACTTCATTTGAAAGTTTTATTTTGCATTTTACAGGACAAACACTAAGACATCTGCTACACAAAGCAATGCAGTCTCACAATGAAAACAGACGTATCATTAAAACTTCTCTGCCCTTGAAACTTACATTCATTGAAACAACATTGAAACCCACATTCAAAGAAAATACATTTGGCTAGTGGCAGATAAAGATTAATTTTGGGCTATTTTCAAATTATAGGCCCCTTGCATACAACATATGTGTTCTGTGATGCACCTTCCTGATTGCATTAAATTATATTCCTTGTATAATACAGTATAATTGTTAGTTGGTGTTTTAAATTTGTTTTGAAAAATGTTCCTGTAAACAATGAAACAAAATGCATGCACCAATAATGACAAAACTGCTCAGTTGAGAACATTTCCATCATAAAAGTCTACTCAAATGTCTACAATCCACCAGTATCAGTAAATATGCACAATCTCTGAAGAAGTAAATGCCATCTAAATAATCCCACATTAAAAAGATCTGTAACTAATGAAGAGGTTGCTGCTAGCAAACAACTTAATATTTCATGGTTTCATCTACAAATAAAATGCCTGTTGCCCTTGAGGAATAAATTGCCTATATTACATAAAAAAATTATAAAATAGTAATATTGCAATAGAGAATGGATGGCAAATAATGGACGGGTTCATAGTTACTAGGTATCTTCATCAAAGAAGACATTCTCAAGATGGCAGCATCCACCCCATTTATAACACAGTACGATATCAGCAATGCATCTACATACTGTGAGAGTAGAACCCACAGCCTTCTCCATCAAAAGAAAGTACACTGCCTGTTGTGCTATTAACAATGCAAGCAGTCTCAGCATAAGCAGCACTAAACTTCTTTTCCCCTGCAGCTCTCAGTGCCTTGTAAAATCTATTCGACACTTAGCTGTATCTCTCAACTTTGCAGCACAAGAAATCTGGAAAAAGCCAAAATGTATTGGGGTGGGACAAAAGCCCAAAAAACAGGGACACATTTTAAACATTGCTTGTATAATCTTGGAAAGTTGCTAGAATAAAATGCTGTGCTACCACCAGGCATTTCACTGCCAAGTCTTGAATGCAGGCCCCTGCAAAACAGTTAGAGAAACATACCACTATGCCAGATCAGCTGTTTTGTGAAAGAGAGGAAGACTGAAACATAAATGGCTGTCATTTAGTGAACTCAGCTCTCACCATAGCTGTCAACCTCTTAGCACAATCAAACATATTCAGTGAATTCAGTTCTCACTGTAGCTCTCAACCTTAGCACAAAAAACTTGGATGAAGCCAATAATGGGGAAATACAGTCCCAAAAATAGGGACACATTTCAAATATTCATCTTATAAACTTAGAAAATTGCTAGACTAAAATGTTTTGTGTTACCATGTACTTTCTGAAGAATATGAAGTCTGAAATTCAAATGCCTGTCAATTGTATATACTTAAAATGTGTTAACCAGAAAAGTCTGACTTGGAACAAAAGCCAATTTTCAGCAGAGGCCCTGGGAGAAATACTGCAGACACATGTCTTTGTAACATGGGAGGACACAAGAACAATCCCACACAAACACAGGGAGGACATGCAGACTCCACACAAAAAGCACCCCAGCCAAGAATCAAACCAGAGAACCTCTAGTTCTGAGGCAACAATGCTACCACTGCACCATCAACTATTTACAGAATTAAAAATTCAGAAACCATGGATTTTATGAGGAACAGAACAGAACAAAATAAGAGGCAAAAATCTGCAAATGTTTCACAAATGGTGGTGGGTAGGGAATTCAGTCTCTTGTTACTTGCACCCACGGTACAGGGTTCAAGCCTGAAGTATTCTGTAACCACCCACCAGTAGGTATCCTGAGTTCTCTCTAGTCACCAGTATAAACCAACTGGGGCATTGCATGCACATACACACACACACACACACACACACACACACACACACACACACACACACACACACACACACCGTACCTGAGTCTCCCATCCATACCTCACTCCAGACACACACACCGTACCTGAGTCTGCCATCTGTACCTCACTCCAGACACACACACACACCGTACATCACTCCAAACACACACACACAATTCCTGAGTCTTCTGTCTGTACCTCACTCCACAGCTTCTTCATCCCAAGTCTCCCATACCTTCAGTAATGATAGAATCAATCCACAGCTTTCTCCTGCAATCATAACGGTACCACAGCACAGCTTCAGTAATCCTGTGTTTGCACCGGAATGCACACTTTTGGTTTCTTGGCTCTTTCCTGGGAATGTTCTAAGACTGATGACTCTGCAGTCCGATCCCCTTCTAGTCTATGCGGTTAGCACTGCATAGACTTCTGGGGAATCAGCAGTCTGCTTCCTGAATCCGGACTGGTAAGGCAGCAGTCTGGATTCACTTTGTATGGAGGGCTTGTAGGACTGTACTGTTGTGGTTCACAGCTGGTGGGCTGCAGTCCTGCAGTCCAATATCATGAGTCGCCACTGGAGGTAACCAGTCAGACTTTGACAGTGACTTGTCTGTACATTTCTATAAGAGGCAGTACTTCAATCCACATTTGACCATTCTTTGTAAAACATTCAGGGAATAATGCATGGGAACTTTACCTACACAGTGATTTTAAGATTGCACTTCACATAAGCAATTATATGAAACTCAGCACAAAATCTGTCTGATCCATTTTGCATTGGTCCATGCAGTATGCTTTTGCTGGCATATTTCCAGTGACATAAAATGCTATTTTTAATGAGTACATATAATTTTTAATTTTTATATAATGCTTTTATAACATAGAAATGTTCTGGACCTGTTACATCTTTTACTCTCAACAGATGTCATTTACCCACACAACAGAAAAAAATACATTCTTGACTTCCTGGTACATAGATATATACACACATACATACACACAGGCACACACTGCAATTGACAATCCAGATCAAAGATCTATTGCTTTCAAACACAGAGTGCTATGCCAACTCCCCAAAATAACCACTTTACATGAAGAAGTTACATAAATTGTCCACAAATAAAATATGTAATTCTAATATTTTCGCACAGCTGCCCCTACCCGACTCAAAGTCCCACTTTCCCTGTTGAGGAGTCATATTTATGATCATTTGACTGTGGTAAAGTCAAAGCAGGGATTAGCCACCTTCTTACCCAGACTGCAGTGGAAGAAATTTTGCTCATAGCAGTGCATTTCAAATTGAATCCGTCTGTCTTTGTCTTCTGTCTGTTTCATACACACACACACACACACACATACATACACACACACACACACACACACACACACACACACACACACACACACACACACACACACACACAAAGACTCAAGTTCTACATGCATTAAAAATAAAGGTTCAAAAGCTTCCTTGTTCAAAAAAATACACATTTTGTTCCAATTTAGCTCAGATCATTAAAAATAAAGACCATACCTGTAAGTAAATCCGGCAGTTCAAGTTAGAAAATACATACAGCTCAAAATCAACGCATTAGTCTGATCTACTGTTCAGTTCCTGCTCATTGTTCTGCATAGGCTAGAAAAGACACAAGCAAACACAAAGCTGTGGAGGTGGATGCAAAGGAAACATTTATTTTTCTTTTTTTAATTATGTTACACCACAGAGAAAAGTGAAAAGTCTTGCTTTTTTAATTAATTTATTGTTGTGGCTATCCCTCACCTCAAGCCAACCTAGGCAGTTCCCTAGGTCACCTAGTGCTGGATCCAGCTCTGCATACAGCACTGATGTTTCATTATGATCCGCTGAAAGCTAGTCTGATCACATGAATGCATTTCAAATTGCTTCACAAAAGCACATACACATGATCATAAACCCATACACACAGTCAAAAACATATTAATTTGCTGCCTCTGACAAGACAGATTGATGATCAGCTGCTTTCACACACAGACTACTTCACCACCCAACAAAATAGCCACTTTATGATGTGGTATACCACTCTGATATCTGACTGTGACCATGTGGAAAAACACAGTTCCACTCTAAAGAAATTCAGCTTGTCTCTTTCTCTCTCTCTTTTGGTGTGCATCTCTTTCACACACATATGGATGGTATAGAATACACACATGGATACTATAAAAGATCACCTCATATACAAAAAATCACTGGAGATGGTAGCTCTGAAAATACTCTTAGGCTGACAGACTTGTAGAAGTGCTATACAATGAAACATGCCATTGCTTTATCTCTCACATACCTACAACCTATCTGGTTCACCTGCTAGGTGACGTCAGAACACAAAGTACCAACCCTGCAATTATTAACTTCATTTTGTAATATCTGTTAAAATGTTTCTTTCAGCTCAAAGTTTTGACTTTATTAAATGTATTCATTTATTTGTCTTTGATTACCAGGATTGCCCATTTTCAGCAAAGGATCAGGAAAACAAGCCCTACATTACATACCTTTGCATGAGTTAACAGTAAGAATGTACTGTATAACAGGACTATAAAACTTACCAGGTGAGCACCATGTCACATACACTACATAGTATTTACAGCATGTTAAGTGCAGATACATCTATAAATCATATTATATACAGCATGTTAAGCTAACACACATCAATAAAATGCTCAGGGTTATTTTACAGTTTATGAATGTACTGTCACTGTGATTTTACAACACAGACAGCAAATGAGGCATATTTATATGTTATCATTAAATTCACTTGAGACCTGTAGCTAGGAGTTCACTATAGTTAAATTGTGAGAATTTTGTGATATGTTTTCAATTTGACTACATGAGGAGGGACTTAATGGGGGGGGGGTTGAACAAGGACAAGATGGTTTTATTTATAGGTATGATTTAATTTGGGATTGTAAATTATAGATGAGATATGATTTAGAATGAGATGAGGGCTTAGCAATGACATTGGTACTATTGCAGGAGCATTTTCTTGAGATAAGATGAGATATTATCTTTTCAGATCCACATTTTAAAAATGTATACAGAGTAAAGACAATCACCATTATTTATTTATTTATTGTTGTTTATTAACCGGGTTGGTCCAACTGAGCCCATTTCAGTGGAGACCCGAGGAGAAAAGCTCCAGGTACAAATTACAGAGATACAACAAAAGTAAAGATTACAATGGCTATACTAGCAGGAACTTATACATCAATATTAAAGTCAACAGTGTTATTGTGTTCTATTAGCAGAATATATATACAATAAAGTAAGGTAATTTGAATGCAAAAAATATTTACAATGCAAAAAATATTTACAAAAAAAAACAAAGAACAAAAGTGTAAGTCTTCAGTAGATAATATAATTAAAAAAAGAAAAAGCGTAGCTGATGGGAGTGAGAAACAAATGGAGTTAGGTAGCGAGTAGTTAGCACATCAGGTTGGAGCAAGACAGGGACAGGACCAGGTCTTTTGCAGGTAGTTTTTAAGCTCAGGTTTGAATTGACATTTATGAGGGATACTTCTTATGTTAAGAGGAAGAGAATTCTAAGAGTGTGCTACAGAGTATTTATATAGGGACCTTCCAATATTTTTTGATGGTTTGTAGATGTCCAGAAGATGTTTGTCAGATGTATGTAGCTGACGTCGTAGGCTATAAGGAGATAAGATATTAGAGATGGAGGGGCAGGAAGTGGGGTTATAGAGAAATGAGTGTGTGATATGCAGTTGTGGAAGAAGATGTAGTTTTGGGAATTCAGGTCATTGTAATGACTGAAGGGCAAGGCAGTGGTGGGATTTGTAGGGGAGGTTGGAGGCGAATCTAGCTATTTTGTTGTACGTTTGCTCTAATTTGGTAAGTAGAGATGACTGAAGGTTAGTAAGGACAGGTGCAGCATATAGAAGAGAAGGTAAGATAGGAGATAGGACAAGGGAGGGTTTGGTGGAGGGTAAAAGCAGTTTATGACTACGGTATAGGAGACCAAGTATTTGGTGGGTTTTCTTTGTGTATTGATTGATATGAATGTCGAATTTTACTTCATCATCGATAGTGACACCATAAAATTTAGTATGGGGTTCAGGTATGATGCTGGTTTTGTCAAGGGAAGTAATGGAGAAAGAGGATTTGAGATGTGCCAGCATTTTAGAGAGGAAAAGTAGAAGTTTAGTTGTTTTTGGATTTAGTATTAGTTGCTTATCAGGAATGAGGAATATATGTCAGGAATGAGGGGTGGGTGCATGAGAGGAGGGGAGGAGGTAGAGTGGGTGAGGGGAAAGGAGGGAGTAGGAGTGGTAAGGGGAGA
This sequence comes from Protopterus annectens, assembly GCF_019279795.1. Classification (NCBI taxonomy): domain Eukaryota; kingdom Metazoa; phylum Chordata; order Ceratodontiformes; family Protopteridae; genus Protopterus; species Protopterus annectens. Next base: position 1,308,288,288 of record NC_056739.1, read on the forward strand.
GGATGGCCAGTGGGATCAACAGTTGAGAGGGTGAGGTGAAGGAAGGTGAAGAAGAGTGGAAGGTGTGGAGAGAGAAACAGGAGAGAGTGATTTGTGACAAGGAGGGGCAGACAGACGAAAGAGTGAAGGACAAAAAAGAGAAGGTTTGCTAAGAGTGTTGGTGAAGGTGGAGAGGGTTGGCATTGACAAAAGGATATGGAGGGAAGAGTGGTGGATGAGGCAAAGGAGCAGAGATAGAGAGATTGATTGATGGAGTGGATAGGATGTGGAGAGGGATAGGATTGATTATATTAGAGGTCAGCTCATGTTTGACAGTTTTGGAAGAGAAGAGAGAGTTGATTTTTTTGGTTTGGACATGACAGGAGCTGAGGAGATGGGTATATTAAGAAACAAAAGATGCTAAGAGGGCAGAGGAGAGGAATAGAGGAGGGCTAAAGTAAAAGGTATGAGTGTGGAGAGAGAGGAGAGGACAGCGGTTGGGTGTGGTGTGACAAGATGCAGAGGAGGAGAAAGAGGAAAAAAGATGATCCGCTGTCGCTGTGCCTCTCTAACGGGAAAAGCCGAAAGAGAATGATGATTAGTTGCTTATCAGTAAGTCAGGTTTCAATGGAAGTGAAAGTGTTTTGGATAAGAGCAAGGAGTTCAGGGATGCTATGGGTGGTGGTAATAAGTGTGGAGTCATCGGCATATTGTAAAAGGGTAGACAGGTTAGTAGCAGAGCGTAATCTGTTAGTAAAAATGTTAAACAACAGGGGACCCAGAATGGAGCTCCGGGGAACACCAGTGTTGACAGGCAGAAATGGGGAGGTGACAGTTTGCCAATGTACAGATTGTTGTCTATTAGATTGTTGTCTAACTACAGAACCAGTTAATGGAAGGGGTAGACAGATGAATGTCAATGAGTTTAGTTATTAGTTTAGGGTGAGAGACAGTTTTGAAAGCTTTTGAGAGATGAAGGAATACGCAGGACACTAGAAGGTTGTTAGCACAGGCTTCTGCTACTGTTTGGGTGAATGAGAGTATAGCAGTAGATGTGCTGTGGTAGGGTCTAAAGCCATGCTGGGTGGGAGTTAGTAGATTGTTATCAAGCAGGTGTTTATGTAGCTGAGTATGGACACATTTTTCAAGAATTTCGGAAATGGGGGAAATTATAGCACTAGGATGATAGTTGGATGGTTCAGTGGAGTTTTCTCCTTTATGGAAAGGGATAATATAAAAGGATTTCCATATTTCAGGGACTAGAGCTTCAGTAATAGACTGATTTATAAGAATAGAGATAGGGTAGGCAATAGAATTTGCAGTGATTTTAAGGAAGTGGGGAGGTAATTTGTTAACTGAGGGAGAACAGGGTTTGAGTTTATTTAGTTGGGATTTAATGAAGGAAATGGGAGCAGGTTGTAAGGAGAATGAATTGGTGAGGATGGACCGGGAGGTACATGCAGAGTAGAGGTAGTGGGACTATGTTGAGTTAGTCTTTGAATTGTCTCTATGAAGTGATTGTTTAATAGGGCAGCAGTTTCTTTGGCTGTATTTAGAGGCAAAGGGTTGAGGGTAGGAGGGTTACCAGGCCATAGGATTTTTTTAATCGTGAACCAAAATTTTTAGGGTTTTTATGTGGGCTATATTGGTTGGAGGCAAAGAATGCTTTTTTGTCTTTGATGACCAGCTTTTTACAGATGTTTCTAAGTTCTTTGTAATGATGGAGTAAGGGAGGAATTTTATATTTAACACAATTTTTTCCAGGCAGCATCTCTCTGTTGCATAATAGAGCATGTTTGCTTAGTTAGCCAGGAGGCAGGGTTAGATTTTACCCTGATTTTTCTAGATGGCACCATGGAGTTGTGTACATGAAGAAATATCTTATTGAAGGTAATTACAACATCATTAAGGGGGAGGTTATAGAGGAAGGTCTAATTTATGTTGGACAATATAGAGTTGAACTTATCTGGATTAATTGAGTCAGATTGTGGTCTTCTCTGTAAAGGTGTTCTCTGGGTTTGTGTTGGGATTGTCTATGGAGGTAGGTAGGGCAGTGGTCACTCAGAGAGTTAGGGAGAATGCCTGGGTTATTATAGAGACTGGGATCAGAAGTGAGGATCCAGCTATTATATATCCAGAAGAAAAAGTTTTGTTGGTCCTGCTAGGGGAAGATATGAGTTGGTGGAAGCCGTAGAGATTTAGACTATGAGAAGGAGATGAGGAGGAGAGTGAAGCCCAATCTATGTTCAAGTCACCAAGTTCATACGTTCATAGGTGTGTACTAGGCTAATGGCCCTGGAGCCTTTACAAGCCTAGCCCATAGGATTACCCTGGCATTGTGCCACCCGACCTTAGTTCCCAGTGCCTCTGTGGACCACAGCCACTGGAGTGATCCCCAGGGTGAATTTTCTGTTTTCATCGACTCATCAAGATTTCTCTTGAAGAGAGCCCCTGATGTGCTCTGTTTGACATGTATGGGAAGTCTGTTCCATAGCATGGGCAGTCTCTAAGTTAGGAACCTGTCCCTCCAGCTTGTTCTGTTGATTGTGGTAATGAGGTTGAGGTATCTGGAGTGTGTGGTGCAGAGGGATTGGGATTTCTTTAGATGTAGCATTTCTAACAGAGCTGGGTCAGACACGGATTTGTAAGTCAAGCAGAGCTCGCCTCTAAGTAGATGATATGAGACAGAGAATAGTTGGAGTTTTTTTGAGTCTGTCCATATAGGACAAGTGCTTAAGGTTTAAGATCCTCTTTGTGAGGTACTTTTGTGGCCTCTCCAGTTGTTGCAAGTGTCTAATGAGGTACATGCTAAATGGGGCGTTGTACTCGATGATTGGCCTAATGAGGGAAGAGTAGATGGAGACAATGACCGCTTTCTTCCTGGATGCAAAACCCTTAGTAATGAGATGTGCTACATAGAAGGACTTTCTGACCACAGTGGCAATGTGGTGGTCAAAAGAGAGGTTGGTGTCAATCTGTGTTCCCAGATCTCTTATAACTCATTCTGTGTTCAGTGGACTACCATCGATCTGGTAATTCATGGAAATCAGGTTTTTTCCCAAAGGGGATGACAACACTTTTTTTGGCATTGAGCTTAAGGCCATGGTTCTGACATCAGTCGTTGGTCTCAGTGAGGCCTTTCTGTAGGATGTCAACATCCCTTGGGGAGTTAATAATAGCTCCCAACTTGCAATCATCTGTGAACTTTGTCAGCAAGAGTCCCTTCATGTTTGCCTGGACTTCAGAGAAGTAGATACCAAACAGGAGAGAACCCAGGACCGAACCCTGTGGGACTCCACTCATGACAGGTCGGCAGTCTGACTTGGAGTCAGCTACTTTCACACTGTGGGTTCTATCTGTGAGCCAGTTTGCAACCCACCTAGTGATATAGGAATTAATGCCTAGCTTAGTGAGTTTTTCTATGATTCCTGAGTGGGGAATGGTATCAAAGGCCTTGGCCAGATCAAAGTAGGCTGTATGAACTACCTTGCCTTCATCCACAGCTCTGGTGACTGACTCAAAGAAGTTGACCAGGTTGAGCAGGCATGATCTACCCTTCACAAAACCGAACTGTGTGGGATCCAGAGTTTGGTGATTCCCTGTATCCTTGTTTATTAGGTCCATGTTGATGTGTTCCATAGCTTTGCACATCAGACACGTCAGGCTAATGGGGCAATAGTTCCCAGGGTCTGTAGTCACTCCTCCTTTGTGGAGAGGGATGACTGTAGCAGTCCACCCTTCAGTAGGGACAAAGTCTGAGGTGAGGCTGTGATTGAACAGGGCACACAGGTGTGATGCCAGTTCACTTTGTAATTCATGTAGAACACAGACAGGGATATTGTCAGGTCCCATAGAAGCTGTATTCATGGCCTTGGACAGTGCTGTTTTAACCTGTGCAGCAATAATACTGGATGCCTGGTAATCTACTGGTATTGTGATTGATCCTTTGGTGGAGGAGAGAGGGGTAAATTTGGCAATGAACCTGTCGGCCAGTATATTGGCAATATCTGTTGGCTCGGTATAGGAGGTACGATTGTGCAGTAGCTCAGAGCAAATCTGGGTATTGCCATGGAGATTCTTTACTTAACTATAGAAGGCAGTGTGGTTGTCTTTATTATCTGCTGCAATTCTGTTTTCACAGTTAGCTTTAGAGGATTTGATGAGGGATCTCAACTTTTTGTTGAGGCTGGTAAGGGAGTTTTTCCAGTCTTGGGATTTCACCTTATTCCACATTAGTTTCCTCCCTCTGTTATATAGTTTGTTTAAGGCAGGAAGCCAACAGATTGGCTTCCTTTTTTTGGAGGAGAGTGTCTTGGTTCTACTGGGTATGGTGATATCCATCCATTTGTGTACATGTTCGTACAGTGCATTGGTGTATGATTCGGTAGTCATGCAACTATTCTCCATTTGCATGGGTGCTGTGAAGTTAGCCACCTCTGTTTTTAGGAGCCCAAAGTTAGCTTTGGAGAAATTTTTCATGGTCGTTACCTTTGTGGGGATGGGGGGTGGGAGGGATGTGGATTTCCAAGGTGATTAGTTTGTGGTCGGATCTAATCAGGGAGGAGTTGACTATTGCTGTAGAGCAATGGTCACCCATGTTAGTAATGACCAGGTCAAGGATGTTGCTACCTCTAATGGAGGTAAGAACGGGCTGGTCCAGGGCACTGGAATTAATGAATTCCAGGAAACATTGGGCAATTGTATTGGTACATGAGTCGTTTTTCCAGTTAATGGAGGGATAATTGAAGTCACCCAGTATGAGAGTGTTAGGTTGGGCCCTAATATTCTCCAAGGTGCTTAGGAATGTGGAGTGTGAGTCTTGGGACATGGTTGGGGACCTGTTGCAGGCAACGACCTGAATCGCTGTCTTACCCAATGTTAGCTGCACCTGAAGTATCTCTGATGTATTATGTTGGGCTACCAGTCTGGAGGTGTGTGCATCCTTTATGAATATGGAAACACCACTGCCTTTGGAGCTTCGGTCCAAGTTCTGGGGCTGAAAGGTGTGAAATGAGTTATAGCCTAGTAGTGCAAGGGTGCTTTCTGCTGCCTTGAACCAGGTCTCTGTTACAGCACAAATGTTGATGTTCTCCATTTTAAGGAGTGCTTCGAGGAAGTGCATTTTGAGATTTAGACTTCTAGCATTGAGCAGCATGACCCTCAGATTGGATTTGTTTGTAGCTGTTACAGTTGTAATTTGGTCTTTGGAACACCACCTAAAAAAGGCACTATAGGGTTGGCAAGAGCCTTGGCCAGTATCCAGAAGCCCAGGAGTGACAGATGCAGGCCATCTCTGGCAAAGCATCGAGATCTGTCAATCATGTCATCCCAGGCAGACAGATTCTGGATCCCCTTAGAATGACACCAGAAACTTGAGCAACTGTTGGAATCAAAAATATTCTGCTTGTACTGTGGTATCATTCTGGGTGATGGTAGGAGGCTGCTCAGGGCTAGGGTCATACTTGCCTGGGTTATATAATCCGAGAGCTCCTCCATGTCTCTTTTCATGTAGTCTAGGGAGGTACATCTCAGGTCATTCACACCCACATGTACAATAACAGAGTCATACTTGTACCTGCTGTTGAGGGACCTGAGTGCGTGCATTATGTTGCAGATCCTGGCACGTGACAGGCAGCTGACTGTTACTTTCACCTTATTCAACCTAGTGAGTGGGACATCAGTGTGACTCACTTTTGAGTCACCTATGACTAGTGTGTTGAGCATGCTGTTTTGCCTTAGGGGATTTGGTTGAGTGGCACACTGTTTAGGAGAGTTATATGTCTTGTGATTAGTGTTGTGTTGTGGTGGTCAAGTGCATTTCTGCTTTGGAGGTCTCTGCTGTTTGGCTAGATTTTTATTGAGAACCTCCGTGAAGGTGGGTGTGTGATTTGTGTTTTTATGTGAAGGCAGCGCTGGTATGTGTTCTAGAGGGCTATGTGTTCCATGTGGTGTGGTGCCAGTGTTGACCTTCTCCTCTTAACTAGATATTCTGGTCTTGGCTGGAGAGTGCGTGGCTTCCAATTTGGATATATAAGTGCATCTCTCACAAGTCTGAATGTTGGGAGGTAAGAGGAGAGGGTTGTTAGTGTACATGAGGCAGTTGCTACATTGCCTCAGGATGCCCAGATTCAGCAGATTAATAGGAGAAAGCATAGGAAACTGACCTTTAGACATGTCTGGAGGGGTTAGCATTAATAAGAAGTACTGGAACTGTTTCTTTGTAGAACGTTTAGTGCTGGTAGCACTTTTGTGTGCTACAATAATTGCTACAACATGTCTGGTAAAGTGTTAGACTAATAAGCTAGTAAAAGTGTAGGAGTGGAGAGAACTAGCAAATCTAAGGGAAAAATTGAAGAGCAGACTTGTTGGCACTGCAAAGAAGCTTAAAACAGTCATGGATACAGCAAATCTGTATCTGGCCTAGACTAGTTACAGGAAAGGTGGGAAACAAGAGCAAATGCGGGCTTTTAAACTAGAAAGTTGAAAGAGATGGAAAAACTGCCCAAACAGCCAATAAACTACAATTTCTGGGCCAGAAACTACTCCTCTTGTGTTAGATAGGCTACCTGGTGCTTACCACTCCCACTGATAAGCTAGAAGGCTTTCCTCCAACACAGAAAGGCTTGGGGGCGTCAGAAGCTTACAAACAGTCCTTGATACAGCAAATCTGTATCTGGACTAGACTAGTTACAGGAAAGGTGGGAAACACGTGCAAACACGGGCTTTTAAACCAGAAAGTTGAAAGAGATGGGAAAACTGCCCAAATGGCCAATAAACTACTATTCCTGGGCCAGAAACCACTCCTCTTGTGGTATATAGGCTACCTAGTGCTTACCACTCCCACTGATAAACTAGAAGGCTACAAGTATAATGGTTTCATGGGGAACATGTTGGGTGAGCCAAGAGAGAAAGTTTTCAAGAATAGGAATATTATCACCTCGAGGGATATAGATGCTATAGCAATTGTTTTGTGAGGGTTAATATGACAATTTGCAATAAGGATTTTGGAAGGAGCAAAGCTGGGTATGGAAGGTGAGAGTGGTGAGAGAGTAAGTTGGTCTGAACAGAGGATGGCAACACCACCTCCTCTCTTATTTGCCCTGTCTGCAACAAATTATGCTGTAGCTTGGGGTAGGATTTCTGAGCTAGAGCTGTGAGGCTTTAACCAGGTTTCAGAGATGGTTAAGATATGAGGGGAGCTAAGGTAGTTCCAGGAGTGGAGTGCTGTAATTTTGTTAACCATGCTTTGGATATTCATAGAGAAAATGGAGAGTGTTTTATGTGGAGGACTGTGGAATTGAGGTAGTATCTGAGGGGTGAAATAGGAAGTGTTTGCTTGTGAGAGGAAGAGGTGGTGGGCCTTGGGTTGGGGTGTATGTCACCATCCAGGAGTAGAGCATCAAAGGAACTAAGTAATTATGATTTTTAGATTTTTGATTGAGTACTAGATATTGGTTTAGTGAGTACAGTTCTCTGGGGGATGTTCTAGTTTAATAACTGGCTGTTGACAAGGCATCAGTCTATGGTATACAGGATATTGTGTGTAGTTATAATATGAATGCAGGCTAGTAGACTAAATATATCCATCTAGTTAGTGAACTAAAGTGCCAGACAGAAATGTACTTGGTTAATGAGGTTACTTGCAGACTTTGCAATTGTATTCCAAGATTACTCTACTTTGGCTAGCTGAGAGGACTATAGATTAGTGAAAATTAATGAAGCATCTAGGAGTCTATGTAGTAGATAGTTTGAGCTATATTGTTACATGCATAGATATGTTTAAGCTATAGCCTTACATGCATAAATAGGTTTGAGCTATAGTCTTACATCATAGATAGGTTTGTGCTATTGTCTTACATGCATAAATAAGTTTGATCTATAGTCTTACATGCATAGATAGGTTTGAGCTACAGTCTTACATGCATAGATAGGGTTGTGGTATAGTCTTACATACATATTGTTAGAAATGTCTCACTTTATGAAGAATTCCTAGATTATAGTTATTGTTTGAACTGCATATTGGGTGTGCTGCTTGAATCTCAGTCCATGTTTAGTTTAGTTCTTATCCCCAGTAGTTATGCATTTTGAATTAGCTCAGTTCTATTATTACTCACTGATAATATTTTTAAATAGTTTGATTGTTGGGTTGAATGTGAAAATACCATTAGTTTAGTTTTGTTTGGATTTTGGAGTAGTTTAGATTCTTCTATCCACTTTTCAGTTTTTGTAAAGGTATGCTATAATGTCATCTTGGGCCTGTGTGGTTGAAAAGGCTGCAATATTTATGTTGGGTTGTCTGCTTTTTTGATTGAATATGCTGGGTGACATAGTGTTAGCATTATATTTATAAATATATTAAAATATATATATATTAAAATATATTAAAGAGTAAAGGTCCTGATATTGAACCTTATGGCATACCTAATGTTATTTACATTGGAATTGGCAGCCCCTCAGCCTAATGGACATACTGTGCTCAGTGGTTGAGGTAACCTTTAAACCAGTTGAATGACTTGTTTTGTGAGGCCCTGTCCCCTGAGTCCAAGTAAGAATATGGGGAATGAAACTGTAAAACATGCTTTGGATAGGTGTAAAAATAGGGATGCAACCATTTCAACTTGATTTTGTCTGTTGTGAATATAGTTTATTAAAGTTAGCAATACCATTTCTGTGCTAGGGCCAAGCCTAAATCCATAGGTTCATAGGTTCATAGGTTGGTACTAGGCTAACGGCCCTAGGGCCTATACAAGCCTAGCCATAACAATTCTCTGGCTATTTCTTCCCACATTATTTACTTCCATGGACCCCTGTCTAGCAGGGCTACTGCCATGATCCCCGGAGTGAATTTCCTATCTCCCATCCAATCATCAAGGTTCCTTTTGAAGAGGCTCAAAGAGGCACTCTGCTTGACATGTATGGGCAGTCTATTCCAGAGTCTGGGGAGTCTCTGGGTCAGGAACCTATCCCTCCAGCATGTCTTGTTCATTGTGATGACAAGGTTTAGATCCCTGGAGCGTCTGTTTCTGAGGGATTGGGATTTCTTTAAGTGTAGCATGTCAAGCAGCTCTAGGTTTGACATGGCCTTGTATGTTAAGCAGAGATCGCCTCTGAGTAGACAATATGCAACAGAGTATAGGTGGAGTATTTTTAGATGGTCAGTATAGGGCATCTGCTTTAGGTCTGTTATTCTTTTAGTGAGGTATTTCTGCGACCTTTCCAGTTGTTGCAGATGTCTTGAGAGGTACATACCAAATGGGGCATTGTATTCTATAATGTGTCTAATGAGGGATGAGTACAGTGGGACAATGACCTCCTTTTTTCTGGATGAAAAGCCCTTAGTGATGAGGTGTGCCACATAGAAGACTTTCCTGACTGTTGTGGCGATGTGGTTTTCGAAGGTGAGACCACCTCTGTCCCTAAGTCTCTTATCACACTTTTGGTGTTTAGTGTACTGCCACCTATGTGGTAATTCACGGGTACATATTTTTTCCCAAAGGGAGCTTGAGCTCATGACTCTGGCACCAAGCATCTGTTTCTGTAAGGCCCTTTTGTAGAATATCCACATCATTTGGAGATTTAATAATGGCTCCCAGTTTGCAGTCATCTGTGAAACTTTGTTAGCCAGAGTCCCTTAGTGTTGGCCTGTAGAAGTAGATGCCAAACAAGAGCGGTCCCAGGACTGAACCCTGAGGTACTCCACTTGTCACTTGTCTGGAGGTGGATTTGGAGTCAGCTACTTTTATAGTGTGGGTTCTGTCAGTAAGCCAGTTGCCAACCCATCAAGTGACATAGGGATTAACGCCCAGCTTAGTAAGTTTATCTATGATTCCAGAGTGGGGGATGGTGCGGAAGGCCTTGGCAAGGTCCAGATAGGCTGTGTGGATCACCTTACCCTTGTCCATGGCTCTGGATACTGATTTGAAGAAGTCAATCAGGTTCAGAAGACAAGATTGGCCCTTCACAAACCCAAATTGCATGGGGTCTAGTGTTTGAAGGTTTCCAATGTCTTTGTTTATAAGTTCCATGATAATACATTCCATGGCCTTGCAGATCAAGCTCGTCAGACTGATGGGGGGGGGTTAGTTCCCGGGATCCAAGGTGGATCCCCCCTTGTGGAGTGGGATAACTGTAGCTGTGTGCCACTCAGTGGGCACAAAGCCTTTGGTGAGGCTATGATTAAATATGACACTTAGGAGAGGTGCCAGTTAATTTTGTAGTTCACGTAGTACACAGCCTGAGATGTCGACTGGTTCCATGGATGCTGTATTCTTAGCTTTGGAGAGTGCATTTTTTACCTGTGTGACCATTATTACCAGAATTTGGCAATCTTTCAGTATTGAGATGGGCCCTTTAGGGGGTGAGAGGGGGGGTGAAGTTTGCACTGAATTGATCTGCCGGGATATTGGCAATATCCTTGGGATAAGTATATTTAATGCCATTCTGTTGTAGCTCAGAGCAGATCTGAGCATTGCCATTTAGATTCTTGACATAGCTATAGAATGCCTTGTGGTTGTCTTTGGAATCTTTAGCAATTTTATTTTTGTAACTAGCTTTGGAGGATTTTATGAGGGATCTCAGCTTCTTACTGAGGCTGGTAAGGGAGTTTTTTGCATCCTGGGATTTCCTCTTTTCTGCATCAGTTTCTTCCTTTTGTTGTAAAGTTTGTTTATGGCAAGGGATCACCAGATTGGCTTCCTTTTTTTGCAGGAGAGTGTCTTGGTGCTATTGGGGATGGCACGATTCATGCACGAGTGGATGTGCTCGTACAGTGCTTTAGTGTTGGATTCAGCAGTCAAACTTTCAGTTCCCGTCTGCATGGGTGTCATGGAGTTTGTCACTTCTGACCTGAATAGCATGAAGCTGGCTTTGGAGAAGTTTTTTATGGTTTCCTTACTGAGGAGTGGGGGTGGAATGTGGATGTCAAGGCTGATTAGGTTACCTGACCAACGAGGGGGTGAACATAGGTGTGGAGCATCGATTTCCCATGTTGGTAATGAACAGGTCTAGGATATTGGAGCAGGTAAACCACAAAAAGAGGTCCAGCACAGTGGGTGAAAACCTTGAACCTGTTTATTTAGGTAGCATAAGAGACCACAAAGCAAACCAGTTCCCGCATCAGCCTTCCACACTGCACCTGGACCTCTTTTTGTGGTTTACCTACTGCCTGGATGGTTTGGTCCGTGCACATCCGTATGTGCGTGTGTGTGTGTGTTAGATTACTAGGATATTGGAGCCCCTGGTGGGACTAAGGATTAGTTGATCCAGGGCATTGGAATTTATGAATTCTAAGAACCGTTGGGCAAAGGTGTTGGTACACGAGTAGTTTTCCCAGTTAATGGCAGGGTAGTTGAAATCACCCAGTATTAGAGTGTTTGGTTGTATCTTAATATTTTCCAGTATGTTTAGAAAGGTGTAGTGAGAATCTTGGGGCATGGTGGGAGATCTGTTGCAAGCTATAATTTGGATTGCAATCTTACCTAGTGTTAGTTGCACCTGGAGAATTTCAGATGCATTGTATTGGGCAACTAGCCTGGTGTTGTGAATATCCTTGGTGAATATGGACACTCCTCCACCTTTAGTGTTTTGGTCCTGGTTTACTGGCCGAAAAGTGTGGTAAGAATTGTAGCCTGGTATTGCAGGGGTGCTCTCTGGAGCCTTGAACCAGGTCTCAGTTACTGCACAGATATCGATGTTCTCCATTTTCAGGAGTGCCTCAAGAGAGTGCATTTTGAGGTTTAGACTTCTAGCATTGAGTAGCATTACCTTCAGATATTGCATGCTTGTACCTGTTATGGTGGTGGTTTGTCCTTTGACCTTTGCCTAAAAAAGGCACTATATGGGGTGGCAAGAGCCTTAGCCAGCAACCTGAATCCCAGGGGTGACAGGTGCAGATCATCTCTGGCAAAGCATCATGGTCTGTCGATCATGTCATCCCAGGCAGATAGATACTGGATCCCCTTTGAATGACACCAGAAGATTAGCCAATTGTTGAAGTCAATCTTTTTGTCCTTATACTGTGGTATCATTTTGTAAGAAGGCAGGATGCTACTCAGGGCTAGGTTCATACCTGCCTTTGCCACATGATCCGAGAGCTCTTCCATGTCTCTTTTAATGTAGTCCAGGGAGGTACATCTTAAGTCATTCACTCCAACATGGACAATGACAGAATCATATTTGTACTTGTTGTGGAGTGACTTGAGTGCATGTGTTATGTGGCGGATCCTGGCACCCGACAGGCAGCTGCCTGTAATTTTCTCTTTGTTCAGCCTGGTGAGTGGGACATCAGTGTGCCTGACTATAGAGTCACCTATGACTAAAGTGTTGGGTACGTTGTCTTGCCTTATGGTCTGTTGTTGGGTGGCACACTGGTGTTGTGAGCTATGTGACACTTTGGTTGTGATTGGTGTTTGTTTGCGTTTCAGCTTTGGAGGTCCTTGTTGCTTGGGCAGGTTACTGTTAAGAGCCTCCACGTATGTGGGTTTAGTGTTGCGATGTGTGGGTGTTGGTGGTGTGGGTTTAGAAGGGCTATGCGTTGCTTGAGGTATAGTGCGGGTGTTAACCTTCTCCTCTTGACTGTCTAGCACAATCTTGGGTGGAGAGAGCTTTGCTTCCAGTTTGGCTATGTAAGTGCATCTCTCGCAGGTTGTAGTGTTGGATGGTAGGAGGAGAGGCTTGTCTGTGTTGTAGAAAATAACTTTGGTTTGTGATTGATCAGCTGTAGGTGAATACATTTTTCAAGTATTTTAAACAGCGGGGGCAAGATGACTATAGGTCTGTAGTGTGCCAGTTCAAGTGATTTGCCATCATACTTTTATGTAAGGGAATAACTACACCACCTTCAAAAGAGTGATTTATAAATACAGATACTGGGTATGCAGTTCCGTAAATGTCTTTCTCACCATCAAGTAGTATATTTGGATATAGAGGCAGACAGACAGAGAGGCCATAAGGTATTCCTATATGTCATGCTTTTATTACTGTTCAGTTTTGTTGCCTGAATTCAGTATACTATTTGAGAGGTGTACTGGTATAATACTTCTGAAGATTGTTAGCCCACAGCATTACATTACAGCATAAGAGTATACTAGATTTTTAAACTCAGCATACTGCAAAATTCCACAGTATACAGACTCTCTTGGAAACTGAATTTGAAAATTGTTTTGTGACTTAAGCATTTCTTGCTGACATACAGACAGTAATCAGTAAAAGGTTATAAACACTTATTTGTCTTGCTTAGTGATTGATTGATTGATTGATGAGTGATTGGCTAAAATGTCCCCTTACTATCTGTGTATTATTTTTCTTGCTTAGTGATTGATTGATGATTGATTGGCTAAAACTTCCCCTTACTATCTGTGTATTTAATATATACATTTTCATGTAATGTACTGTACAGTGTAGAGCTCCTTTGTAACATTTCTGTTGGATCACTTGTTCATCTAGGAAGCACAGTAATGCAGAAGTTGTTTGTTGTTTGAAAGCTTTGGCAATATACAGCCTTTGGTTTTTCAGTTTGGTTCCTGCTTGGAGGTGCCTTCTGTGTGAAGTTCATATACCCTCCCTATTTCAGTGTGGGCTTTTGTCATGGTTTTAGTTCCCTCCCGCAACCCAGAGACATGCCAGTAGATAAATTAGTGAGCCTCCTAATTGCCCATAGGTATATGCAGGTCCGTGGTTTGTATCTGAGTGGGGGCACATTGTGCATTGGACTGACATCCCATCCAGGACTGGTCCCATGTTTTATATCCATTGTTTGCAAGGAAAGGCTCTGGCATGATGCAAAGTAGGATGAAGCAGGTACTGGAAACTAAATATACGCACTGGTAAGTTGATAATATTATTACACATTTAATTATTTTTTTTTTTTGCTGAAAACAGTTTTACCTCATTACTTCCAAAATGTGGTCTTTGCAACAAGGGGAGAGAACATTCTGGATAAGGTCTACACCAGTGTTAAGCTAGCATATAAGGCGGTACCTCGTTCACATCTGGGTAACTCAGATTATTTCTCCATTATGCTACTACCAGCATATAGGTCATTGTTAATCAGAGGAAAGCAATCCAGGAAACAAATAAGGGTATGGCCAGAGAGAACAATCTCAGCACTCCAGGACTGCTTCAAAAGCACGGACTGGAATATATTCAAGGAGGCAGCTACTATAGACCAGAAAATTAACCTGGATGTAAACACAGAGTCTGTGATGGACTATACATCAAAGTGTGTGGATGATGTGACAGTCAACAAGATGTTATTTACTGACATCAGCTCAGCCTTCCACATGGTCATCCCCATAACATCTGATTGAGAAACTGGTCGACCTGGGTGTTAGCACTCCTTTTTGCAACTGGATTCTGGACTTTCTTAGTGACAGACCACAAAAGGTATGCATAGACAACAACACCTCAAAGAGTATCACACTGAACACTGGAGTACCTCAGGGATGTGTCCTGAGTCCCCTGCTGTTCACCATGCTGACACATGACTGCATCACTAGGTACAACACAAACCACATTATTAAGTTTGCAGATGGTAGATGCTGCAGTGGTGGGTCTCTTCAGCAATGGTGACAAAAAAGCCTACACAGGGGAGGTGAACCAACTGATTGTCTGGTGTGACAACAACAACCTGGCTCTCAATGTGAATAAAACAAAGGAGATAATAGTAGACTTCAGGAAGAGACGCAAGGCTCATTCCCCAGTCACAATCAAAGGAGAAAGGGTGAAGACTGCCAAGTTCCTGGGTGTGCATATTGCTGAAGACTTGTCTTGGTCAATAATCACTAATCACATTGTCAAGAAGGCGCAACAGCATCTACACTTTCTAAGAAGGTCGAGGAGAGCAAAACTACCACCTTCAGTTTTCACAACCTTCGAAAGCATCCTGATTAGTAATCTCTTGGTGTGGTATGGAAACTGTACAGTTTCAGATTGCAAATCTCTCCAGAAGGTGGTGAATGTGGTGGAGAGAATTATCGGGTCCATGCCCCCATCTATCCACAACTTGCATTCTGCTTGATGCCTCAGCAGAGCCATGAAAATAGTCAAAGACTGCACTTAGCCTGCCCATGGTCTCTTCTCATGTTTGTCTTCAGGCAGGAGATACTGTAGCTTGCACTGCAAAACCACCAGAGTTAATAGAAGTTTTTTTCCCACAAGCCATCAGACTTCTGAACTCTAGTAATAACATACACCATGCTGGTCAATGAGGTCTGGAGTTACAATGCTGAAGTAATTCACAGATATATGCAATAACTCTATGAAAGTACAATCATACCATATGTGCAATATTAATGATGCCAAGTTAACATTCTGTGCAATATGCCAAGTTAGCATTCTGTGCAGTTTGAAATCTGTCTGATTCTGATCTCTGCAATATATTATCTGTGCAATATTTTGGGTACTGACCAAGACATGTAAATGGAATAGTCTTGGTACATGTCATTGCACTTGTTACTGCAATGCATACATGTCTTATTGTTTTTACTGTTGGATTAGCATTAGTATCTGTGTTATATGTGCATATGTGTTATTGTTGTATTAATATTATCAGTATATGTTGTATGCACATTGAGTTTGAAGTAATGCAATTTCATTCAGTTGCACTGTTGTGTGGTTTGCATGACAATAAAGTTCACTTTGACTTTGTTGACCACGTAAGTGTACTGATACTAATGGAATATTTTTAACTTGGGGTATGTTTTTGCTAACACTGGGGTACACTGGTGTGAAGAGTTGGAGAATAAGGTTTTGTAGACTTATAAATTAGAATAGCAGAAGATGCTGAGCTCTCCCACTTTTTTTAATTTCTCCAAATCTTTTGGGTTTCTAGTACCATGATTGGAATGGATGCCTTTCCTAAGTCAAATTATGATTAAAGTTCATTAAATTAGTATTCTTTCAGTCTTTGATCTCAGCCAGAAGTACTCTTCCCAGCACTTACAATGTGCCCAGTAATGACTCTTTCTGCAATTCATACAGAGTTACATGTATTGGTAACATATCTAAATACGATTGTAAATTCTTTTTTACAAGACCCATTGCTCTTACTACTATTGGGACTATCTGGGTATCTTTCTTTTACATTGCTCTCATTTATGCCTGCAAATCCTGATATTTTATGACTTTGTGCCTCTCTGTATGCAAGACACTGTAGTCACTGGGTATGGCGATTTCAATGATCAGTGCTAACTATATCAAACTATATCTGGTTTTCTAGCATCTATCTTTTGAACTGTTGGTAATGGATGATCCCATGTGATGTAGACTTCATGATTTTCTATGGTGCTTTGTGGTTCATGTTTCCAGTGTTTTTCAGCCACTTCAGTACCATAGTGTTTGCACAATCCCTAGTGCAACAATCTTGCCACATTATTATGCCTTTCAGTATACAGTCCTTCTGCCATTAGTGTGTCAGACTCAGCAATGAGGTGTGTGACTGTTTCCAGTTTGGCTTTACAAAATCTACATGTGTCTGTTTCTCCCACATGTTCAATGGACTTTGTAAACCAACGTGTACGCAGCCCACTATCTTGGGCCGCCAATATTAACCTTTCATCTCTGGTTTGAATTCGCCTCTCCTTAAACGTTCCTGATCAAGATTAGGTTCTTCCAGAAGTCTTCTATACTTACAACTATATTTATGCAATTTACCAATTTCTTTCCTTCACCTTATATTCTTTCTTTTGTTTTGTTGACACATTCAGTTGCTGCCTGATTTTTATCTACTTCTAGTTTGATTTCCATTCCTGCTTGATGCTGATATGCTTCTGCTAGATTAAGTAGAGAAGTCATCTTAGATTTATTCTCATGTTTCAAAACTTTCACTATGTTTGGGTCTTGTGAGGTCAGCAGATATGTGTGGAGTCCCATGATTGCAGATCTATACATGTAATCAATTTCAAGGAGGCCCATCTTTCCTTCGGAACGAGAAATATATAATCTTGGTATGCACTGATTTTTATAAATCATTTGGTGAGCATGAAGCATCCTTCTTGTTTTCCTATTTAATCTATTCAACACATTTTGGAGCCAGTCAGTCACTCCAAAACTGTAGGTTAGGACAGGAAGAGCAAACTGCTTTATAGCTTGAATTTTGTTCCTAGATGTCAATGCTGTTTTCAGGATTAATTTAAGTCTCCTAAAATATTCCTTACTAAGTTTTATTTGCACCTCTTCATGTTTTATCATTGATCCTTCATCAATTGCCAAATATTTATACGATCCCTATTGCTCAAGTTCTTTTATATCACATTCCTGTCCCAAACTGATGTTTTCCTGGTGTTACAGTTTTCCTGCTTTAAAGGTTGCTTTTGCACATTTATCAAGGCCAAATGACATTCTTATATCATCTGAAAAAGTTTTGACAACTTGCAGTTGCGCTTTCGGTTCCTCATCTGATGAGCTATACAGTTTTAAATCATCAACAAAGAGAAGATGAGCAGTATTTACACGTTGTTGTTTTCTAGGAGCTAAATTATAGCCATGGCCTAAGCTGTTAAGTAGACAGTGTAATGGGTTAAGGGCAAGGCAGAATAGCAGAGGTGACAGAGAGTCACCCTGGAATATCTCCCTTTGAATTTTTATCCCTGGGATAATAATTTTTCCTTTATCATGGCTTAATATAGCAATAACACAACAAAAACATGGTAGAGCCAGCAAACAGTGGACAGCAATCCGTTTATTGATGGAGGATGGAGAAAAACAAACCGGTTTCGGCCGTTAGGCCTTCCTCAGTGTCTGCATTTGTTACAAAATGTCACAACCATATATATATATATATATATATATATATATATATATATATATATATATATATATATATATATATATATTATATCTATATAGAGTGGTCTAGCGCCACCTAGAGTCCATAAACAAAATTACATCACATATATATTCACATATAGTCATTTAGACCAGGGGAAAAGAGTACACCCAATCTTATAATCCATTTCTTTTCCATTTTATTTAATATTCCATGCCAACCTGATTTGTTGTGTGTATTCAATTGTATAATATCAATCACAGTAAATCTGAACTTAGCCCGGGGATGTTTTATTGTATGTTTATATAGTGCATTTGTTGGTTTACCAGTCCTAATGCTGCTAAGGTGTTCTGAAATCCTAAATTTTACACACCGGGATGTTTGTCCTACATAAAAGGCTGAACAGTTGCATGATGCCAAATAAATCACCCAATCTGATTGACAATTTGCAAAGAATTTAATCGGAAAAACTTCACCAGTATTCCTGCTTGTGAATTCCTTGGTTTTGAACATATTATTACAGTGTGTACAATGACAACATGGGAAGTATCCCACTAAAGGGCCACCTTCTAAAGTGATTTGTTTAGATGAATCCTCATTCCTGCTAATATGTTTGTGATGATTGAAAAAGGATCCCATGTTCCGACCCCGTCTGTAAGAAAAGTGACATCTGTCATCCAGTATGGCCCTAAGCTTGTTGTCTGCTAACAATATGTTCCAATGCCTCTGCACACAGTTGATGAGAGTATCCGTATTTCTCCCATATGTGGTGACCAATCTTATTTGAGAATTAGATTTCTGTTTGTTCTCCCTATATTGTAGCAAATTCTCCCGATTTGTATTGGTAGCAAATCGTCTACTCTAAGCAATGTCACCTTTTTGGTACCCACAGTTCTGAAACCTTATAGATAAGTCTGACTCATAGGTGGAAAATGTCCTTCCCTCTGAGCAAATCCTCCTAAGGCAGAGAAATTGTGACTTTGGAATATTTCTACAAATATGGGGTGATGAAAGCTGGAGGCATGGAGCAAGGAGTTGTATTGGGGGTATTTCTGATAAATTTCTGTTGTTGGTGCATCATCTGCATTCTTTGTGACTAAGACATCAAAAAGGTAATCTGATTTTTATCATAAGTTATCGTGAATTCAATACCCCATTTGTTTTCATTCAAATTAGTAACAAACCCCTTGAGATAGACAATGTCAGATCTCCATACCATCCAGCAATCATCCAAATACCTCCTCCATATATCAATCTCATCCATGTAGATGTTGTGTGCCCTATCATAGATAATTTGGTCTTCAACATAGGTCATAAAAAGATCCGCATATATAGGGGCAAAAGAAGCCCCCATGGCAGTGCCTTTGGTCTATAGATAACATTCATTCCCATAAAATATCACATTCTTAGTTAATACATGCTCCGACAAGCAAAGTAACAATGTATTGAAGCCTTGGGGATATAGTTATGACTTTGTTAACCAATACTCCAATGCATCTAGGCCTGCCCAATGGGGGATGTTGGTATATAATGCAGAAACATCCAAAGTACACAAATACCACCCTTCTTCAAGCTGCATGTCTGCTATAATGCGGAGGAATTCAGTCATATCCTGTATTCTTCCTCTTACATATTGTAGCAAAGGCTTAAGGTGTAATGTAAGGAACTGAGATAATGGTTCAGTGATGGAACCTCTTCCCGAAACAATCGGTCGACCTGGTGGATGTATAGGATCCTTGTGAATTTTAGGGAGGAAGTAAATGTATTGATTGGAGGGATCAGATACTGTGAGGTGGTATTGAGTATCTTGTGTTATAATACCTTCCTCACTAGCTAGTTGTAAGAATTCATCTATTTTCTTTTTAAATCCTATGCTAAACACAGAAAACTGATCTCAACCACGATGTAAGCATATGGCAAGCAGAATTTCAGTCAATAATCCAAAAAGTAGGTCAGTAGACGTAGTAATTGTATAAAAAGTCTTCTTTAATCTAAAACACAGTGGGTAAAGGTAAGCGCTTTCGCGTGGTCACAGCCACGCTTCCTCAGACAATGAATAACCCCACACACATAGTTTAAATAATATGACAATTAAGAACCAACCCCATTTAATTAGTTACTTCAATCAGTAATTAAAGGAACACTGTTAACAAGCAGACAAAAAGTTCTCACTCCAAAAGGTTCTTTTAAGACTGACTAATGTAAAATCGGCAAGCAGTTCAATGCATAATGTCTAACCATATTGCGCTCACAAAACAGACCAAACAGTTAAAAAATCACAAGTTATATAGAAACTGTACTTTCACACACCTATAGGTATATAAGATTTCTGCAGCGGAAAGATCTCTGACTGCAAACCTTCAAAAACATGATTGTTCATTTAAAACCATTGAGCACGAAATATCTGACATTAATGCATAAATTATAAGAAGATTTTTTCTTGTAAAATTGAACCATAACTATAGTGCTGTTATGAAGGGTACATCTATTTCTAGATTAACTGATATTTAAGAATTATAAATATATATGATGACGCCAATTACTTCAATTTCAGTTTCAATAAGAAACTCAGTTAGACCGTAGCAGCATAATTTATTCAGTACTGAATTAGCGGTAATGCATTCTGCTGTAAATTCTAACTACTGATAATCAAATCAGTTTTAAGACTGACTAATGTATAATCGGCAAGCAGTTCATTGCATAATGTCTAACCATATTGTGCTCACAAAACAGAACAGACAGTTAAAAAATCCCAAGTTATATAAAACTGTACTTTCACACACTTATAGGTATAAAAGATTTCTGCAGCGGAAAGATCTCCGACTGCAAACCTACAAAAACATGAGTGTTCATTTAAAACCATTGAGCACGAAATATCTGACATTGGTGCATAAATTGTAAAAAGATTTTTTCTTTTAAAATTGAACCATAAATATAGTGTTGTTATGAAAAGTACATCTATTTCTAGATTAACTGATATTTAAGAATTATAAATATATATGATGACGCCAATTACTTTAATTTCAGTTTCAATAAGAAACTCATTTAAACCGTAGCAGCATAATTTATTCAGTACCGAATTAACGATTATGCATTTTGATGTAAATTCTAACTACTGATAATCAACATATTATATAAAAAATATATATATAAACAAATATATGATATATATCTATTTATATTTAACTTCAGCTACAATTAATATATTTATATTTATAAGAAACAGCACAAAGTCTATATTAACATAATTCATATAACAAAGCTATCTAATAACAATAAAACTATTTATCATAAAAATAATTCTATTTTGTTTAACCAAAAAACAAAAAAATTTTTAAAATTATTTATAAAAAATATATAGAATATTAAGTATGACCTATATCTAAAATATAAAATATATTGTATATTATTGGCCATACAAATTAACTGTACTTATCTATTAAATATGAAACTTAAGATACTGCTGTTATAGCAAGACTGTAAAATTGTGTACAATATAAAAAGATTTAGTGAAATATTAGCTATATACTCATTAAACATACTTTCTACTAAAAGTTAACAAAAGTATACTACACTTCATAAAAGAATCCTATGGTGCTTTAAACAAGCATGACGTTGGATAAACAGAATTACAGTGTAGATAAAGGAGAGGGAAGAAAAGAAAACTTAATATTAACTTTAACGTTTTCTATTCTTTAATATGGGCTTGATGGATACAGAAGTGTTTAGACCTCATTAACTGAATTATCTTCTGTCTGAAAGAATAATTTCAAGTTAAGTAATTGGCAAAACTCAGAAATACCATTAGCAAATGAATCTTCAGAGATAAAGAAACCAGGAATAAAGTTAAGTCCTTTATTAAGAATTTGTATCTGTGCTGTGGACAATGTGGTAGATGAAATGTTTAACACATAATTTATTTCTGAACAATCAGTTTCAATAGATCTACCATGTTTTCCACATCTGTGTTTCCTCCCAAGATAATTCAGGTAATTATGCAAGATTAAAATATCACAAATCAACATTTATTCCACCAATGCATCCAAATGTATCTATGTTCTATAATTCCACTCTCAAAGATTTACACTTCAATTTTAAGGATATTCATGTCAAACAGAGCAATGTATCCAGGAAGGAGATGGATACAATCATTGAAATGACTAATAACAAGAAGTTAGTAATATTATCAGCAGACAAAGGGGGTGCCATTGTAGTACAGGATTGGTCATCATATAATTCTGAAGCTATGCGACAGTTATCAGATAATAGATACTATACACATATGGTGATCGATCCTACACCAGGATTTAAAAAGAAAATAGATGAATTCTTACAACTAGCTAGGGAGGAAGGTATTATAACACAAGATACTCAATACCATCTCACAGTATATGATCCCTCCAATCAATACATTTACTTCCTCCCTAAGATTCACAAGGATCCTATACATCCACCATGTCGACCGATTGTTTCAGGAAGAGGTTCCATCACTGAACCAGTATCTCAATTCCTCACATTACACCTTAAGCCTTTGCTACAATATGTAAGAGCAAGAATACAGGATACGACTGAATTCCTCCACATTATAGCAGACATGCAGTTTGAAGAAGGGTGGTATTTGTGTACTTTGGATGTTTCTGCATTATATACCAACATCCCCCATTGGGCAGGGCTAGAGGCATTGGAGTATTGGTTGACAATATCAGAACTATATCCCCCAGGCTTCAATACATTGTTACTTTGCTTGTCGGGGCATGTATTAACTAAGAATGTAATATTTTATGGGAATGAATTTTATCTACAAACCAAAGGCACTACCATGGGGGCTTCTTTTGCCCCTATATATGCGGATCTTTTTATGGCCTATGTTGAAGACCAAATTATCTATGATAGGGCACACAACATCTACATGGATGAGATTGATATATGGAGGAGGTATTTGAATGATTGCTGGATGGTATGGAGATATGACATTATCTATCTCAAGGAGTTTGTTACTTATTTGAATGAAAACAAATGGGGTATTGAATTCACGATAACTTATGATAAAAATCAGATAACCTTTTTGGATGTCTTAGTCACAAAGAATGCAGATCATACACTAACAACAGAAATTTATCGGAAATACCCCCAATACAACTCCTTGCTCCATGCCTCTAGCTTTCATCCACCCCATATTTGCAGAAACATTCCAAAGTCACAATTTCTCTGCCTTAGGAGGATTTGCTCAGAGGAAAGGACATTTTCCACCTATGAGTCAGACTTATCTATAAGGATTCAGAACCGTGGGTACCAAAAAGGTGACATTGCTCAGGGTAGACGATTTGCTACCAATACAAATCGGGAGAATTTGCTACAATATAGGGAGAACAAACAGAAATCTAATTCTCAAATAAGATTGGTCACCACATATGGGAGAAATACGGATACTCTCATCAACTGTGTGCAGAGGCATTGGAACATATTGTTAGCAGACAACAAGCTTTGGGCCATACTGGATGACAGATGTCACTTTTCTTACAGACGGGGTCGGAACATGGAATCCTTTTTCAATCATTACAAACATATTAACAGGAATGAGGATTCATCTAAACAAATCACTTTAGAAGGTGGCCCTTTAGTAGGATGCTTCCCATGTGGTCATTGTACACACTGTAATAATATGTTCAAAATCAAGGAATTCACAAGCAGGAATACTGGTGAAGTTTTTCTGATTAAATTCTTTGCAAATTGTCAATCAGATTGGCTGATTTATTTGGCATCATGCAACTGTTCAGCCTTTTATGTAGGACAAACTTCCCGGTGTGTAAAATTTAGGATTTCAGAACACCTTAGCGACATTAGGACTGGTAAACCAACCAATGCACTATATAAACATACAATAAAACATCCCCGGGCTAAGTTCAGATTTACTGTGGTTAATATTATACAACGGAATACACGCAACAAATCAGGTTGGCATGGAATATTAAATAAAATGGAAAAGAAATGGATTATAAAATTGGGTGCACTCTTTTCCCCTGGTCTAAATGAATATATGTGAAATATATGTGATGTAATTTTGTGTATGGACTGTAGGTGGCTCTGGACCACTCTTTATATATATATATATATATATATATATATATATATATATATATATATATATATATATATATATATATATATATCTATATATATGTATATTTATAAAGTTGTGACATTTTGTAACAAATGCAGACTGAGGAAGGCCTAACGGCCTAAACCGGTTTGTTTTTCTCCATCCTCCATCAATAAACGGATTGCTGTCCACTGTTTGCTGGCTCTACCATGTTTTTGTAGTCTTCTGATGTTTCTGAGCCATGTAATAGCCGTACATGCAGAGGGCTGACTGATTTCTCCTTGGATCTATTCCTTTGCTGTTGGTCGGTGGCGTGTTGTTATTATCAGGATTTTTATCTATGGATGGATGGTCTTTTGGGTCGTTCGTGTCACTTAGATGACATAAACCTTCACTATATTGCCTGGGGAAGTTGAACTTGGCGATTCTTTGCAGAATTGGTTTGCGCAGAGGAAATATAATTAATGGGTGCATCGAATACATAGTTCTGAATACGGCAACAGGTACTGTACTTTTATAAAACGTCTTTGGCCTTTTTTGTGTGCTTTAAACTTGGCACCTGATAAGTGTTTACCTATGCAACTTAGCTCGTGGTAATGAACATTGGCCTAACAAGTCCTATAATTATTTGTGTATCCGTGCTTAACATCGGTGCTTAATGTGAACTACTGGGACTATTTTCAACATGGGCATATAAACGGAAGGTCCTGATATGTAAACGGAGGTTCATTCAACTTGTTATACCCATTTGGTTTGCTGCTATATGATTTTTGGGACTTTTACAGCCAACAAGGCCTAGAAGATTATTCTCATTGGTGGTTTGCCACAGTGCTTAATGTGAACTATTGGGTTCATCTCAACGTGGGAAAACAAACGGAAGATCTTGTTATTTATAGCAGATCCCTTTTTTGTTTTACACATCTGCTTGATTTTGCTGATACAATTTTGGTCTCTTAAGGCCAAACAAGTGATTTAAATATTTTTTCATCAGTGGTTAACAACAGTGCTTATTGTGAATTATTGGGACTATCTTAATGTGGCTATACCAACGAAAGGTCCTGATACTATGAGTGGATACCTTTTCAATTTATGACACCCGCTTGGTTTTGTTGATAATTTGGACTATTAGACTTAACAAGAATTGTATAAACAATACATCTGAGTTTTGTGGACTTTCACCCAACCTTTGGTTTCTTTGAAAGATTCTATGTAACATTGGAGTATCAAGATTTGATTTATGTGAAACCTTTGGGACTGTTTGAACGTGGGTATACTAACGACAGATTGTGATACTATATGTGATGTATTTTGGATTTTCAACACCCGTTTGTTGTTGCTGTTATAATCTTGGACTTTTGGACTTTACCTACCAAACAATATATGCGGATGTTATGGGCTCTCATACAACTTTTGTTTCTATATATAACATTTGAACAATAATGTCCAGATTATAGTTGTACTCAATTGTTTATATGTTTATATGTTCACATGTGAGTGAGGGATATTTATAAATAGACCATCTAACCTGATTCATTTACCTATCTTCCAGACTAAGTGCCAGTTTTGATCTAGGATAGTCTGAAAACATACATGTTCATCCTGTAGGGATTCAGGATCATCATACTATAAGGAAGGCATTTATTCATACAGAAGAAGGAATTTCATTATACATTTACACTATCAGACATTCAGGATCATCATATTATAAGGAAGACACTTAGTTCATATAGAAGGTATCTTAGTACAAGTTTACACTATCAGATATCCCTACTACACAAGGACTTATTAAGTCCTGTATATAAATATACTAGGTTTGAATCCTGATACATACAGCGAACCTAACATTGTTTTGTATTCAGTACTGTTGCAATTCTTAATCTGTGGGTCCATTTATGGTTTACTATTTGAACAGAAAGTGGGTGTCCCAAGTTTTTAGAGTGTCTCAGTTCTTTGTGGAAGGGAAGGTCCTGTTTAGGCTAATGTGGTACCTTGGATGTAGACATGGTCCTGTTCTCCTTCCTTGTTAATGATTCTCATTTTTCCTTCAGCTGAGGTCCCTTCAGTCCCTTGGGACAATATACTAAATCTATAAACTATTAAACAATATTGGATGGTCACATGTTGCTTTTCATATTGGAACTCAGTACTGTATTTTATATACAGGGACTGTTATTGTTCCTTGAATTCTAATTGACAATTATAGTTTGATGTGAACATAGCACTTGAAATAGGGGTCGATTAGGACTCATTCATTATAGTAGCTATTATTGTTCACATCTTTATGGTCTACATATATACATTTTATGTATACACATTATATTGACAGGGGCCTGTTTAGTTCTCACACTTAAGGATATCATATTCCTATAGATTTTTTAGTAGGGACCAAGCACTGTGAAAGTATTGTTGGTGACCTTGTAGTGGATTTGATATCAGTTATTATGGATCTTACAGATCTATTGAGAGGCCTTTCAGCTGATAGGGATCATTTAGCAGCCTTTGGGCTTACTAATTTGGGGGAGGGTAGTAACAAGGAAGCTTCTGTAACAACTAACAGTTGTGAAATTTCATTCCATAAACTGAATAAAAGTATGAGGAAACTAAGGGCTAATGTGTGGCATGCTAAACTTTTCAAAGCCTACTTAGCTAAAGATATATCACCCAGGGGACTGAGGGTAAAGATACAACCACTTGTCTCCGAAGCAGATTCCATATTATTGGAACAATGGGCAGAGGCTCAACACAAATCATCAATGGAATTTGTCAAAATGTTATCGGCGCATTATGATAGGACCATAGACAAACACATGATATAAATTACTGATATGTGCAATGATATCAGTAAATCTGAAGGTCAAGAGGGTTATACCAACAACCTCCAGAAATTGGGACAGGACCTTCTCAGCCTTGAACAGACACTAAAGGATAAGAAAATTGGTAAATTTCACCGGGATTTAAGTGATTATGAAGGGGGCACCCCTTCTCAAGTAACAAACAGGTTAGGTTTGAGCCTTCCCACAGGAAGGTTAATAAAAGGAAAAGACCCAGATCTATCTTGAAAAAATCTAACACATCAAGTTGTGATGAATCAGGTGAGGATTCCTCAACCACCTTAGAGTCCACTACACAACACTCCGCTGACTCACCAGTCTCTAAAAGGAGAAATTCTTTGATCCCTTTAGCCAAAGGTACAAACGGGGTGGGAGGAAACACAGGGGTGGAAAACATGGTAGATCTATTGAAACTGATTGTTCAGAAATAAATAATGTGTTAAACATTTCATCTACCACATTGTCCACAACACAGATACAAATTCTTAATAAAGGACTTAACTTCATTCCTGGTTTCTTTATCTCTGAAGATTCATTTGCTAATGATATTTCTGAGTTTTGACGATTACTTAACTTGAAATTATTCTTTCAGACAGAAGATAATTCAGGTAATGATGCAAGATTCAAATATCACAAATCGACATTTATTCCACTAATGCATCCAAATGTATCTATGTTCTATAATTCCACTCTCAAAGATTTACACTTCAATTTTAAGGATATTCATGTCAAACAGAACAATGTATCCAGGAAGGAGATGGATACAATCATTGAAATGACTAATAACAAGAAGTTAGTAATATTATCAGCAGACAAAGGGGGTGCCATTGTAGTACAGGATTGGTCATCATATAATTCTGAAGCTATGCGACAGTTATCAGATAATAGATACTATACACATATGGTGATTGATCCTACACCAGGATTTAAAAAGAAAATAGATGAATTCTCACAACTAGCTAGGGAAGAAGGTATTATAATACAAGATACTCAATACCATTTCACAGTATCTGATCCCTCCAGTCAATACATTTACTTCCTCCCTAAGATTCACAAGGATCCTATACATCCACCAGGTCGACCGATTATTTCGGGAAGAGGTTACATCACTGAACCATTATCTCAGTTCCTTACATTACACCTTAATCCTTTGCTACAATATGTAAGAGGAAGAATACAGGATACGACTGAATTCCTTCACATTATAGCAGACATGCAGCTTGAAGAAGGGTGGTATTTGTGTACTTTGGATGTTTCTGCATTATATACCAACATCCCCCATTGGGCAGGCCTAGATGCATTGGAGTATTGATTGACAAAGTCAGAACTATATCCCCAGGCTTCAATACATTGTTACTTTGCTTGTCGGAGCATGTATTAACTAAAAATGTGATATTTTATGGGAATGAATGTTATCTACAGACCAAAGGCACTACCATGGGGGCTTCTTTTGCCCCTATATATGCAGATCTTTTTATGGCCTATGTTGAAGACCAAATTATCTATGATAGGGCACACAACATCTACATGGATGAGATTGATATATGGAGGAGGTATTTGGATGATCGCTGGATGGTATGGAGATCTGACATTGTCTATCTCAAGGAGTTTGTTACTTATTTGAATGAAAACAAATGGGGTATTGAATTCACGATAACTTATGATAAAAATCAGATTACCTTTTTGGATGTCTTAGTCACAAAGAATGCAGATCATACACTAACAACAGAAATTTATCGGAAATACCCCCAATACAACTCCTTGCTCCATGCCTCCAGCTTTCATCCACCCCATATTTGCAGAAACATTCCAAAGTCACAATTTCTCCGCCTTAGGAGGATTTGCTCAGAGGAAAGGACATTTTCCACCTATGAGTCAGACTTATCTATAAGGTTTCAGAACCGTGGGTACCAAAAAGGTGACATTGCTCAGGGTAGACGATTTGCTACCAATACAAATCGGAAGAATTTGCTACAATATAGGGAGAACAAACAGAAATCTAATTCTCAAATAAGATTGGTCACCACATATGGGAGAAATACGGATACTCTCATCAACTGTGTGCAGTGGCATTAGAACATATTGTTAGCAGACAACAAGCTTTGGGCCATACTGGATGACAGATGTCACTTTTCTTACAGACGGGGTCGGAACATGGGATCCTTTTTCAATCATTACAAACATATTAACAGGAATGTGGATTCATCTAAACAAATCACTTTAGAAGGTGGCCCTTTAGTGGGATGCTTCCCATGTGGTCATTGTACACACTGTAATAATATGTTCAAAACCAAGGAATTCACAAGCAGGAATACCGGTGAAGTTTTTCCGATTAAATTCTTTGCAAATTGTCAATCAGATTGGGTGATTTATTTGGCATCACGCAACTGTTCAGACTTTTATGTAGGACAAACTTCCCGGTGTGTAAAATTTAGGATTTCAGAACACCTTAGCGACATTAGGACTGGTAAACCAACCAATGTACTATATAAACATACAATAAAACATCCCCGGGCTAAGTTCAGATTTACTGTGATTGATATTATACAACGGAATACATGCAACAAATCAGGTTGGCATGGAATATTAAATAAAATGGGAAAGAAATGGATTATAAAATTGGGTGCACTCTTTTCCCCTGGTCTAAATGAATATATGTGAAATATATGTGATGTAATTTTGTTTATGGACTCTAGGTGGCGCTAGACCACTAGATATAGATATATATATATCTATATATATATATCTATTTATCTATATACATATATACTTATATATATATATATATATATATATATATATATATATATATATATATATATATATATATATATATATATATATATATATATATATATATATATATATATACACATGGTTGTGACATTTTGTAACAAATACAGACACTGAGGAAGGCCTAACGGCCAAAACCGGTTTGTTTTTCTCCATCCTCCATCAATAAACGGATTGCTGTCCACTGTTTGCTGACCCTACCATGTTTTTGTAGTCTTCTGATGTTTCTGAGCCGTGCAATAGCCGTACATGCAGAGGCTGACTGATTTCTCCTTTAATATAGCAATAACCCATGCCTGGGTGTGGGTAATGCTGGATTTACCCACGGTTGGTGTGGTTTGGTCTAGAGGCTGAGGCCCAAGTGGCCAAACAAAGGCAACTGTGGGTAAATCCACCATTACCCACACCCAGAAGTGGGTTATTCCTATTATACAATGACATTATACAATGACATTATTTAAGAAAAAAAATAATTACTTCTCTTAAATAATGGCATTGTATAATGCAACCTTGCTGCCCTTCCGCAGCTGTCTGGTATTCTGCGGCAGTTCTGATGTGCTGCACATGCATATGCTTACGCAGTACATCAGAGCTGTGGGTGAAATCAATGAGAAAGCAAGATCTCTGTTGCTTCTTACAAAGTGTCTCTCTATGTTAAAGGAGTTTAACAGAGCGAGGCAGCTTTTAAAAAAGCAAAGGAGAATCTCTGTTGCTTTTTTTAAAGCTATCTCACTATGTTAAACCCATTTAACATAGCAAGACAGCTTTAAAAAAACAACAGAGAAAGCAAGATCTCTGTTGCTTTTTACAAAGTGTCTCGCTATGTTAAAGGAGTTTAACAGAGCGAGACAGCTTTAAAAAAAGCAACGGAGAATCGCCATTGCTTTTTTTAAAGTTGTCTCGCTTTGTTAAACCCATTTAACATAGCGAGACAACTTTAAAAAAAGCAATGGAGAAAGCAAGATCTCCATTACTTTTTTTAAAGCTGTCTTGCTATGTTAAACTCCTTTAACATAGCGAGACAGTGTGTAAAAAGCAATGGAGATCTTGCGTTCTCCATTGCTGTAAAAAAAGACTTATACTGATGGAAGAAGTCCGGGTGACCGGTCCTTTTTCCATTAGTATAAGTCTGATTTGCAACATGCATGCTGTCCAATCAGCGTGCACATTTTTGAATATTAATGGGGGATCATTGTATAATTGCAAAGTGGTCTGATACTGTTTCATGGTCACTGTAGGGTGTATCTCATACATTTTAAGCACTCTTTTATCCATGGATATGGAATACTATCAAATGCTTTTTTGTAATCAATCCATGCCATACTTAGATTCTTCCTCTTTTTATAGTTCTCCACTATGACTTTATTTAGCAACAAATGATTCTTTGTTCCATATGACTTTCTTTTATTGGCCTTTTGTTCTACTGCCATAATTGAGTTTTCTTCTAAATGACTATAAACTTTGTTGGCATCAATTCCTGTGTTTAGTTTACACATCAGAAGGCAAGTTATTGGTCTATAATTTTTAGGGTAGAGTGCAGATTCAGTCTTAAGTAGGAGCATTGTTTTTCCTGTTGTTAGCCAGGTTGGTGTCTATTCAGGGTGTGCATATAAATAGTTCTTACTCATGACTAAATCTTTGTGAAATGATGTTAATACTTTTAACTTGAAGTAAGGTATTGCATCTGGGCCTGGGGTTTTCCAATTAGAGGCTTTTCTTAACTTTGTTTCAATCTCCCTGGTTGTTACTTCATCCCATTTAATGTCCTGTACCTTTAAACTTCTTATTCTTTCTTTTACTTCTTCTATCCATTTAGCGTCTTTGTTATGTTCCACAGGATCTTCATAGATACTTCTCCAAAATGTATCTATTTCTTTTTATTTCAATTCCTTTTACCTTGTTTCCCAATTTTATATAAAAATATTTTTGGGACATCAACAAATTGCTTATTTTGTACTTTGCCTTTATATTTAACTGCATATCTTCTTTTTTCTGCATGCGCTGAGATTTTTAGTTTGTTATTTGCAATAGCGCATGATAGATCCTGGTCTGTTCTAATACTGTGCATTGCTTTTATCACTTGATGAGTGGATGGGAGATCGTAGGTTTACCCCGGGTATCACTTCTGTGTCACTGTTAGACAGAGGCACAGTATACTAACCTCGAAAAAGGTTCTTAGTATTTTTGTTTATCTGTTCCCTCTTCTATATTCTTCTAACAGTCACACTTCTTGTCTTAATTGGTTTATAGTTTTCTCTGTTCGATACTTCCATGATGGTATTTGATTTCTCCCCTTCCTTTCCATCACTACCCTGTGTTCTTGTGGTATTAATTTAACTGCACAGTAATAGGGTCATAGGTTCATAGGTTCATACTAGGCTATCTGCCCTAGGGCATTTATAAGCCTAGCCAGAGTGTGTTTGGCTTTCGCCACCCATTTTAAATTAATTTTGCTATGCCCTTTTTCGAGGTTAGTATACTGTGCCTCTGTCTAACAGTGACACAGAAGTGATACCCGGGGTAAACCTACGATCTCCCATCCACTCATCAAGATTCCTCTTGAAGAGAGTCAATGAGGGACTCTGCCTAACCTGGACTTGGATTTTATTCCAGAGTGAAGGGAGCCTCTGGGTTATGAATCGTCCCTCCAGCATGTCCTATTTATTTCAGTGCTGAGGTTCAAGTCTCTCAAGCGCGTAGCTCGATGGGATTTGGATTTTCTGGGGTGCAGCATGTCTATTAATTCCGGTTGGACATGGCTTTATACGCCAGGTGCAGATCGCTTCTGAGCAGGCGGTATGCCACTGAGTAGAGCTGGAGTTTCTTTAACCGGGCAGCATATGGCATCTGTTTGAGCCCTTTGATCCTCTTGGTGAGGTACTTTTGGGGTCTTTCCAGTTGCTGCAGGTGTCTGGTAAGGTACATCCCAAAAGGGCATTGTACTCAATTATGGGCCTGATGAGGGATGAGTAAAGAGGCATGATGACCTCCCCTGATCTAGATGTGAATCCCTTCATGATTAGGTCAGCTATATAAAATGTTTTTCTAACCACTTTGGCCACGTGGTTGTCAAATGAGAGATTGCTATCAACTTGGGTCCCCAGGTCTCTAATTACTTCTTCTGTACTTAATGGATTACCACCTATGTGGTAATTTGTGGGCACTTTGTTTTTGCCAAAGGGGATGACTATACACTTTTGGCTTAGCTTGAGGCCATGGCTCTGGCACCAGTTGTCTGTTTCTATGAGGCCCTTTTGGAGGATGCTTGTGTCGGCTGGAGAGTCGATTATGATGCCCAGTTTGCAGTCATCTGCGAACTTGGTCAGCCACAGTCCTTCAATTTTGGCGTGTACCTCCGCAAAATATATACCGAACAAGAGAGGTCCCAGGACTGAGCCTTGTGGGATGCCACTTGTAACTGGTCTGGAGTCTGACATGGCTCCAGCAATTCTAACCATGTGGGTTCTGTCCTTGAGCCAGTTTGCAACCCATCTAGTGACATAGGGGTTTATATTTAAGCTGGTGAGCTTATCTATAATGCCCGAGTGGGGTATTGTATCGAAGGCTTTTGCGAGGTCCAGGTAGGCTGTGTGGACCACCTGTTGCGTGCCAATGGCCATGGTGACTGTTTCAAAGAAACTGACCAGGTTTAAGAGGCAGGATCTGCCCTTAACAAAGCCGAACTGGGTAGGATCCAGTGTCTGTAGGTCCCCAATATCTTTATTTATGAGGTCCATGATGATCCTTTCCATAGCTTTGCAGACCAAGCTAGTCAGGCTTATGGGGCGATAGTTTCCAGGATCCATTGAGGCACCATCTTTGTGGAGATGGACCACTGTTGCTGTATGCCACTCTTTGGGTATATCCTGCAGTAAGGCTGAGAGTGAACAGTAGTTTTATGTTTGGGTTTAGCTCTTCTTGGAGTTCATGTAGGACGCAGCCCAGGACACCATCTGGTCCCATTGATGCTGTGTTTTTTGCTTTGGAGAGGGCGGCTCTTACCTGAGCATCTGAGATGTCTGGGGGGGCAACACTCTGCTGGGATAGATATTTGCCCTTTTGGTGGGGAGGGGGGGAGAAGTTTGCAGTGAACCTGTCAGTTAGGATGTTGGCAATGTCTGTAGGTTCGGTGTATTTTTTGTCATTTTGGACTAATTCTGAGCATATCTGGGAATTCCCACCCAGGTTCCTAACATAACTAAAGAAAGCCTTGTGATTATCCTTAGTGTCCTGTGCAATTTTTCTCTCGAAGCTGGCCTTAGACGATTTTATGAGTGCCCATAGTTTTTTGTTAATACTGATCAGAGATGCCTTCCCTTTTTGGGATTTTGCTCTATCATGTAGTAGCTTCCTCCTTCTATTGTATAGTTTGTTTATGGCTGGGGTCCACCAGACAGGAAGTCTGCCTTTGGAGGATTGGGTCTTGGTTTTATTTGGGATTGCATGATCCATGCATTCCTGAAGGTGTTCATAGAATGCGTTTACAAAGGATTCTGCAGTCTGGGCCGTATTTTCCACAGGCCCGGGGGCTTTGAAGGATTCCACCTTGGTTTTGAGGAGTGTGAAATTTACTTTAGAGAAGTTTTTCACTGTGGTTTTCTGGGCATGGGGTGGGGTCGGGATGTGAATATCCAGTGAGATTAGTTTATGGTCTGATCTTACCAGTGAGGGATACACTTCTGGTCTGGAGCATAGAGTCCCCATGTTGGTGATGATCAGGTCCAGTATGTTTTCCCCTCTTGTGGGAGTGGTAACAAGTTGTTCCATAGCATTTGAGTTTATAAATTCTAGGAACCTTTGGGCTAGGGTGTTGTAGCTAGAGTAATCCTCCCAGTCTTTGTTTGGGTAGTTGAAGTTGCCCAATATAATGGTGTTTGGAGAGACCTTCATATTTTCCAGTGTTCTCAGGAAGGCCGAGTGGGGTTCCTGGGTTTGGGAGGGTGGTCTGTAGCAGGCTATAAACTGGAAGGCAGTTTTACCCACTGTTAGTTGCACATGGATAGTCTCTGATGCTTCGTGCTGTGCCACCAACCTGGAGGTGTGGGTATCTTTGACGAATATTAATACTCTCCCTCCTTTTGTGGTTCGGTCCAAGTTTTGGGGCCGAAAAGCATGGTATGAGGTATAACTTGGTAGTGCTGGGGTGCCCTCGGGAGCCTTGAACCAGGTTTCTGTTACTGCACAGATATCGATGTTCTCCATGCTAAGGAGAGTTTCGAGTGAGTGCATCTTGAGGTTTAGACTTCTGGCGTTGAGTAGCATTACTCTTAGTTTCTTATCCCTTGTGATACCTATGGAGGTGGGTTTGTCTTTTGAGCCTTGCCTAAAAAAGGCACTATGGGGGTAGCAAGAGCCTTTGCCAATATCTGAAAGCCCAGGGGTGACAGGTGCAAGCCGTCCCTAGCGAAGCATCATGGTTTGTCGAGCATGTCATCCCAGGCTGACAGGCATTGGATCCCCTTTGAATGACACCAATACTTAAGCCAATTGTTGAAATTGATCATCTTGTCTTCATATTGTGGCATCATTCTTGGTGAGGGTAAGATGCTACTCAAGGTCAGGGTCATACCAGCCTGGGCTACATGCTCAGAGAGCTCCTCTATGTCTCTTTTCATGTAGTCCAGGGAGGTACATCTCAGGTCATTCACACCAGCATGGACAATGACTGAGTCATATTTGTATTTGCCTTGGAGTGACCTGAGTGCTTGTGTTATGCGGCGGATCCTAGCACCCGACAAGCAGCTCACTGTGACCTTCTCCTTGTTCAGCCTGGTGAGCGGGACGTCAGTGTGCCTGACGATAGAGTCACCTATTACAAGTGTATCAGGTGTGTTGTTTAGCCTTAAGGGCTGTGACTGTTCAGCACACTGGCTTTGTGAGCTATGTGTTGCACGTGTTTTGTTTTGGGGTAGCGGTTGCTTGGGTGTCTGCTTTGGAGGTCTCTGCTGCTTAGGCAAATTTTTATTTAGAGCCTCGAGTATGTTTTTGTGTGTTTATGTGTTTGGTTTGCTGTTGTGGTAGGTCTATGTGAGACTGGAATTGTAGTGAGTGTGGTTTCTTTCTCCTCCTGACTGGTTATGCCAGTACTGAGTTGAGAGAGCTTAGCCTCCAGTTTGGCTATATGGTTGCATCTCTCACATGTGTTGGAATTTGTTGGGAGGAGGAGAGGGTTGTCTGTGTACATGAGGCAGTTGTAACATTGTCTCAAGATTCCCAGATTCACCAGCTGGACCTGAGAGGAGATTGACAACTGACCTTTGGACATGCTAGAATAGTATTGGGAATTCCTTTATAATTGAAAAAAAGGGCCAATGGGGAACAAGGTACTCAAGGGTAGTTTGTGAGGGTGTAGTGCTTTTAATTTTTTAGTGCTGACTTATATAATTGCTTTAGTGAGCAAGTGCCAGGTAACTTAAATGCAATGTGTTACAGGTAACTTAAATGCAAAAACGACAAACAGTAACTTTCTTTCAAGTGAAACAAGGAAATAAGTACAGTAAGCAATGCAAATATCACTAGGGATCCACAGAAACGCTGAAAAGCCGCGTTTTAGGTGGAATTAGTGTTTCAGGGAAATAACAAGCAAACAAACAACAAGCATACAAACAAAGCTAGATTCAGCAGGCCTGGATCTGGTCTATGCTACAGCAAACAAGGTGTACCAATTTCAGTAAGAAACAGTTCAAATATGCAGGCACTATAAGCCTTTAACCAGAAATTCATCAGATAATATATCCTGTTTACTTCTGTTATACCGCATGGATCTCTATAGATAGTCTTAATTACTGTGTTCATTTGTTTGATCAAACTTCTGACTTTTGGGGTTTTAATGACCTTCTGCAGTCTATTTCTTTCTTTGATCTTAATAGGTCTCTCTATGTTTATTAAATCAAGCAGCTCTTCTCTTAGCTCATTTTCTTCTAAACTGAGGCCACATTTTTTATTTTCCATTTCCTGCGGGCATTCTACAGAAAGTTCTATACCATCTTCCGGTGGCAAATTCTCTTCAATTTCATCCTTTGCCATCCGTTGCTCTGTCATACGGGAACTCACTGGCTTATCACTTCTCAACTCTTGCATCAGAGTTTCCACAGTTTCCTCTTCCTTCCCCTGCTGTCTAGCTTCAAGTGAACATTTATACTAGTTTCCTGTGGAAGGCTCCAAAATATCTTCATATGGCATCTGACTAATTGATTCCTGTTCCACTGGTTTCCCATTAATTTGGATATCCATTGCTCTATTCTGTTGTGGTGCTTTCTGAATTAGATTTTCTACACTACATCCTTCACTTCACAGGTATTCCGTAACTTCAGTTTCTATTTCTTTAACTCCTCCATTACTAATCTCCTTTTCCTCTTTGTCTTCTTATTTTTTGTATTGTAAAGTTTTCCATGTCCATATTCCTTTGCCTATGTTTCTCTCCAAATATCTTTGGTGCTGCTCTTTTTGTATTGATTAGTTTTGCTTTCTCCTTTGCATAAATATTACACCATATTAAATCTCTTTTTCTTTCCCATGTCCATGTTTCTTCTTCAGATGCCTCCTGATCTTCCTGCTTCTCCTTACTTTGGGGGTTCGTTCCGTCATGCTGTGATTTAATCTGTGTTAGATCTTCTACACCGAGTCCTTCACTTCGCCGGCATTCCATAACTTCAACTTCTATTTTTTTAACTTCTACTTTACTAATCCTCTTTTCTACATTTCCTCTTTGTGATATTATTTTTTATTGTGAAATTTTCCATATCCGGGTGCCTTTGCCTGTATTTCTCTTTGAATATCTTTGGGGAAGCCTTCTTTATATTGATTAATTTGGCTTTCTCCTTTGCATAAATATTGCACCATATCAAATCTCTCTTTCTTTCCCTTGCCCATATTTCTTTCTTATACTTTTCAAAAATCTCTAGGTTTTGTTGTATATATTTTTGCACTTCCTTAAATGTTTCTTTTTCCAAACAGATCAAACTTTCTTGATCTATATACTGTTTTTCACAAATCTGTTGTATTAATGAATACACATTTTTATTTGAAGATTCTGACAGTTTTTCTGGTGGAAGTTTTTTTCTTTCCTCTAATTTCTCTATTAATCATTTTGTATATCTTGTGTCTGGAAATTCTGGGCATTTTGCATAATAGTAACAATACATAATTTCTTTCTTATCCTCAATAATCCACTTTATCATCTTTATAGCTCTTCTTTGACTTATCAGTTTTGGGGATTTTTGTGGACTATTGCTTCCTTCTACAATGGGGGGGGGGTGGCATCCTCCCTCTGGGCCTGGCTCCATTGTAGGAATGTTTTGATGATTCTACACTGGCATCTCTTCCAGTCCAGCATCAGTCTGCCTACCAGGACTGGACACTTTTTTACCCTGGGTATTGTGCATCCAGCTCTATTTTTTAATTTGCAACCTACATCTGTCCATGATATATGCAATATAAATACAGTCTCTATAACAGTGTTGTCTTGGTGAGATTTTGAGTAAAACAGGGTCCACCTCGTGAAGGTATTCACC
The DNA here is from genome assembly GCF_019279795.1 of Protopterus annectens. Taxonomy (NCBI): domain Eukaryota; kingdom Metazoa; phylum Chordata; order Ceratodontiformes; family Protopteridae; genus Protopterus; species Protopterus annectens. The sequence continues at coordinate 1,308,326,268 of NC_056739.1, forward strand.
AACACTTGAGGATGAATTCACTTTCTGCAATAATGCTCTCCTTTACTTGCTGACTTATCATCTCTACATTTGGACCAGCACAAGAGAGAATTCTGGGATGTACACTGAGAATTACTGTGTGATCAGCTTCCTGAGATTAGGGTTGTTCTCTCTATCCAAGTTCATATTGCCCTGCATATACTAAAAAACATTTCTCCGGCTGCTAAACGATGCTTCCTAACTAGCTCTCACCTTTCGTGATGAATCAAATGTGCTATGTGTGGAGGAATGAGGGAGGGTCAGCAGTGGAGATAAGGGGTGCCAGAAAAGATGACATTGTATAGTACAATTATGCATGCTTTACAATCTGGTCTTATGCAGAGTTTTCAGTTTCTGAATCACATTTGCAATGCAAAAATGAAACAGACGTTAGATAACAAAATTACGTTTGTCATCAGTACCTGATGATATCAGTATACCAGTGATTATGGTATTATGGTCTACATATTCTACTGATTTTATATTGAACTTCACAGAGTGAAAAGGTGCATGCTCAACAAATGCATGGTAACCAGATAAAATGGATTAGTTTCAAAAGACCATTTATCAGGGATAAGCTGGAAAAAGTCATGCAAAATATAAATTATGTGCAAGAAGATAGATAACCAATAATGCATTCTTCATAATTATCTTAATACTACTATAATGTATTTTTTGGAGTACAATTTATAACATAATGTTGTTAAACTGTTTGTGGAATTGTTTAAGCAAACAATTCTGTTTCACAGGTTTCTTATTTGGAAGTGAAAACTGCATAACTTCCATCAGAAATATCAAAAAATGCCATGCCTGTTTAGTTCCAACTAAACTCATCAGCTGAACATCTGTCTGTTGTTTAGAGGAAGGGTGCCCTCTAGAGGAACCATGGATCATTAAGGACTGACCTACCAAATAAAGAAGTTGTAACACATTTGTGGACTGTTATCTCACACTCCTATCTCCCACCTTGTTTATTCTTCTCCTCTTACCCTCTTTCTCACTATTTCTACTGATATATCTATTGTCTTTGTTGTCTCAACCTTCTCATTTTCCACTCTCAAATATATAGTAGGTTACTTTAGTCTGGTGTCAATGCATCTTTAATACATCTTTTATATTTAGCATTTTGTCCAATATTTGAGTAACCAATTTCATTTTTGATATTCATTCTATGTTTCTTCTTTGTAAATCCATTTTGAACCTGAAAAGGTTCATGTGGATCAAAGTAATACATAATGTTTTCAGTTTAAAGCTATCTGAGAATGAAAACAAATAAAAAATATATATATAATGAAAAAACATTTCTAATATTATACATAGTTAAATCAAACCCAATTAAGATTCCTGAAATTAAGCAGATTTAATCAAAACCTATTTGGTTAATGGTTTGATAACTGATATAAAGAAATGTATATTGTAGTGCAAGTAGTAACCATTGTCTGAATATATGACTTGCCTTGACCTTGGACTTCAAGTTAAAAAATATCTGTTGTCTAACTTTTATTTTTCATGTTTTTATTGGTAAGGAAGGCCATCATGCAGAACTGAAGATGAAGAACTAAGCCACTAATATATGTTGCATATGGACAGTATTAGACCTAGGGAATGCTGAAATTTTAATACATACCACACAGACTGCGAATCTGAGAATGGGATATTCAACATTTTCTATCAGGGGAGAAAGAATGTGTTCATCATTGTGTTAATTTTATTCATCAAAACATCTCCATTATGATAGTGGTTTCATTTCTTGCAGCTCCAAAGCATTTCATTTATTTCATTTTTAGTTTGTCTTCACTCTGTATTTTATGTTATAATCTCCGTGTAATTTGATTTAAAAGTAACCATCCAAAAGTGGTGCAGCTGCCACTCCCGCTATTACAAATGAACACTGCTGCTGCTTCTCTCCGGAGTTAGCCGTGACGCGGTTTTAATATATGCATTGAGAAGGGATTGGCTTCATAGGCTTGTCAGTGCAGCATTCTTCAATGAGTGTGGCAACTGGCTGTAAACTGAGGGCTGGACTCTGGAAAGCTGTCTGTATATTGAAGAGGTGCACAGAATTATGGCTTTTAGCAGGCAAAAATTTGTGTATATTTACAGATTACACATAACTCCCACACATGTGCAGTGAATGCAGTTCTTTCACACAGCTTTGACTATTCATTCATTCCTTTGGTAAAATGATGGCAGGAATGCCCAACAAGGTCTCTGTTCAGTTACTACCCTGCACAAGGCAATGGGTAACATAAGTACAATCATATACTTGTTAACTAATTACAGTCCTCCAGCCTTATAGTAATTGCAACATTATAGCTTTTAAACCACAGTCAAAGAGGAGTCTTAACAAAGAGGTAGTTTGGGAGAGTCCCAACACTCCAGCCTTATAGGAACTACTATTACATGAAAAACAGCCAACATAATCAAGGCTGAATCTGTTGTTTAGATGAAGCACACCCCCCTGGAGGAAACAGATCATTAAGGTTGGATCTACCTAAGTAACAAGTTGTAAGACAGTGGTTGCGAATTCTAACAATAATGAAATTTATTGAAGCAGGGTAGAACACTGAATGCTGTAATACTCCTGACATGATAGGGCTAAGGTTGGGAATATAGCACAGCAGAGGATTAAAACAATAAGCTGCTAACAACATTAATTTTATAAGTGCATGCATAACTGCATGTCATTTAATCAGTTGTTGACTATTTAACCCAAATCATTTAAAACCCTGAGAGGTAACTACTCAAAATAGTGACAGTCCCATGGTTGCAAAACACAAAAACATTTTTTTTTCTTTTTTACAGGGAGCCAAGCCTTCCCACACCCCAATGCAGAGGCAAGCAGTCTTTACCCTGAACTACATATGTTTGTGTGTGTGTACACGCACACACATTTTATATATATATATATATATATATATATATATATATATATATATATATATATATATATAAAACTCCCAGATCATACAAACAGAGAGAACAGAGAGAGAGAAAGTGATAAAAACAGAACACTTGCCTTCTCATGTTTTTCTACATGTAACTGCTATGCCAAGATGGTGGTAACCTTCCAGAAACATTATCAGCTTTGATAAGCTGGCTACCATCAAACAGTAGGTTTCCTATTATACAGTCCTGGGTTTGATTCTTTCAGCCTCGATTAATGTATAATCTCTGATTCTGACAAAGATAATTAACCTGGGAAATAGGTTACCCCCCCCCCCCAAAAAAAAGAGAGTGTTATTTCCTAGCTGGTCTTGATTAGCATATAAAAAAAGGTAAAAATAAAATGGTAATTCTGTAAGATGAGTCTAACAATGGAGAGTTGCTTGACATTTTATTTATTCAGTAGGTAGCCAAGTGAGAGCCTCCGGAAAGTTTTGTCATTTTGCGTGAGGCTAGAAGGCAGTAATCCAAAACAAATTAAATAGATGGCATAAAGGCTGCTCTTTTATTAATAAGAAGTCAGTTTACCCTTTTCAAAAGGTTGCAATGATATTCAAGTTAGGTTCAATGAAAATTAATAATTTTATCTGCCAGACATCATTCCTCCCAGTGTAACTGGTGTCATTGTACAGCATACTCTTATAATGGTTTAAAGTCCTTCTATAGTGATCTCAGTATTGGTGTGAAATAAATACCTAGTCAGGGTATGGCTCAACGAAAGGATGTTTTAAAACTGGGTGCACCATGCTTTTTTTATCAGTAATTGGTCGCTACAATCTGGAGAACGTGTAAAATATATTTGACATCTTATACCTTCCAGGCTTAAATTCCTGTTTGTGTCATGTCAGAACTGCTTACTGCTTAGAAATGACTTTTTCATAAGGCTGAAGATTAAGTCATCTAGACAGCAGGAAAAGTAGGAACAGGTCATGTTTAAAGCATTTGTATTGAGATTTTTGGTAATTAAGAAGTTAAGCTATGGTAAGCAACACAAATCACATCTTCCTGAAATGACTTAATTAAGTTACATGCTTCTGTTTATGTCCGTTTTATTTTTATTTAAAACCTGAATATGAAAATGCATTATGTCATGAAAAAGTTGAACATTTTAGTCAGTTTGAGTTTGGAACTGCCTTCAAATCTGATCTAGTCCAGGAACATTTTCAAAAAATCCTCACTGCATTCACCGTCACTTGCAATTCACCAAGGGTGGAACATGAGTAAAACTTGCTTGGCTTTATGACAGATAACTAAACACCAGCAAGCTCACTGCATTCCATGTTCAGATGGATGATGCAAAAAGATAATAAGATGGAGGAAATTAGCTCAGTGTGCTGAAATGTAATCCAGAGCTGCAAATGCCTTAAATCCATTCTTGGCCTCCCTTCCCCCACAGTCTACAATGCCCCCTTTTCAAAGGGGAGGGGATCACATCTCCAAAGATCCCCCTGTCACCCTGGAGTTCCTTCACAGCACTGTAATTGTAAACCTGTGGGAAAACCCTGCCTGGCTAGGCTGTTGCCACCAGCTGCCGCTTGTTTCACCAGCTACACTGCCTCCCTCTTGCTAAAGGTAAAATTAACTCTTCACTGTGCAAACCGGCCCAACTATACTTTCTTATCAGTTTCCCTTTACAGCTGTTATCCACTGTAAATTGAGTAAACAGAATTATGCAGGGAAGAACAGTATGTAACAAAAGTCATACACGTTATGTAATAAATCTATTTTACTCTGCAATTTTGTTTTCTCAGTGGCAATGCAGTTGCAAAAAACTCCATGCGCATAAGAATGCAAGTATAGGGAGAAAAGCAAGGGCAGTGTTGCAACTAGTGTTAATAGTACTCTGAAATGGTCGATTAATCATCAGCCCAGCATCTGCTAGACTTTGTACAAAGTGCTGCTGCTTAAAAGCTCACCTTCTGCAAAATTCCATCAAGCTATTCTACTGACGGATAAACTATATCTAATTGTAAAGAAAGACTACAATGAGTTGAGTGCTCTCTGAACTACTCCATGAGAAACAGGTCAGGGCTGGATCCTATGATAAACAGCTTCTGAATGCTTTGCCACATTACTGGGTGTGGCAGCGCAAGCTTCTTAAGTTCACCCTTTGGCTTGAGTCACAAAAACAGACTCCCACTTGAAATCTAGTCATGTGCTGACCCAAATATATTCATAACTAGATGAAAAGATAATTATGTCAAGCTGTCAAGAACTGAGTGCTTCTGAAAATTACTAGTAATTTTAAAGGCAGTCAGCTATTAAACACTTTCTGAGGTATAATACTCTAATGTGTTAGTTCATTAATTGAAGTTTCAAAGAAAATGCAAGTAAGGATATAGATGCAAGATGTATCAGAAGTGCAAATAAAAACATGTCATTTGATTAGAGAATTCTGTTTTATAAATCATGCTCACACAAGAGATGTCTGCATATACAGTCTTATCATAATTACAGAGAAATAAAATCATCATAAGGCATTTTATACTACATACAAAAATGTGTACATTCTTCCCTGGTGTGAGTTTTGTTTGGATCATGTTAGTTTATCTGGTCATTGTATACATGGGGACAGGAAGGATAAAAAGTTACATCAGAGGCTGGGCTCCAGTTTCTAATGCAGTGCTGGGAATTAAAGTTTTCCCTCTGCAAATTATCTTCCTAATTCATGCTTAGTGTACTACAACAGTAGGGACTTCAAAGAATAAAACTGCATAAGCTTCCTTTAGTGTCATTGTTGTTGCCTGAAGAAAATGCATTCCAAATGCTATTTATTAATATGTAAGTATGAAACTGTACACACACACACACACACACACACACACACACACACACACAAATCACAAATTGATAAAAGTTACCAGTATTTTAGCACCTAACACATACAGCCTCGCCATACCTATCCCCATTGTTGGGATTCTAGAGGTAAACAGTAAAACAGTGTCTAGTTTACTCTAGGGGACCCTTACTGGTGTTTTCACTATTCCTAAAATTATAATTATTATTACTAACAGGAGACTAGTACTTTCAAGGAGAAAAAAAAAACAAACATTTTGCTTCAAAATTTAATTACATTATAGGTTCATAGATGTGTACTAGGCTAACGGCCCTGGGGCCTATATAAGCCTAGCCCAAAAGATTCCCTGGCATCCTGCTTCCCGACGTTAGTTCCCAGTGGCCCTATTGAGCAGGGTCACTGAAGTGACCCCAGGGTGAACTTTCTATTACCCATCCACAAATCAAGATTTCTCTTGAAGAGGGCCAGTGAAGTGCTCTGCTTGACGTGAATGGGAAGTTTGTTCCAGAGTATGGGTAGTCTCTTGGTTAGGAACCTGTCCCTCTAGCATGTTCTGTTTATTGAGGTAATGAGGTTGAGGTACCTGGAGCATGTGGCATGGAGAGATTGGGATGTCTTTAGATGTAGCATATCTAACAGCTCTGGGTCAGACATGGCTTTGTATGTCAAAGAGAGATCTCCTCCAAGTAAGCGATGTGAGACAGGGTATAGATGGAGTTTTTTGGGTCTGTCCATGTAGGGCATGTGTTTAAGGCCTAAGATCCTCTTAGTGAGGTATTTTTGTGGCCTTTCCAGTTGTTGTAGGTTTCTAGTGAGGTACATACCAAATGAGGCATTGCATTCTATAATAGGTCTAATGAGGGATGAGTAGAGAGGGATTATGACCTCCTTCTTTCTGGAGGAAAAACCTTTTGTAATGAGATGTGCCACATAGAAGTACTTTCTGACCACAGTGACAATACGGTTATCAAAGGAGAGGTTGCTGTCAACCTGTGTCTCCAGATCTCTTCTCACACCTTGAGTGTTTAGTGGACTACCGCCAATGTGGTAGTTCATGGGTACTGAGTTTTTCCCAAAGGGAATAACAATGCACTTTTTGGCATTGAGCTTTAGGCTATGGTTCTGGCTCCAATCATTGGTCTCAGTGAGGGCTTTATGGAAAATGTCTAAATTGGTTGGTGAATCAATAATGGTACCCAGTTTGCAATCATCAGTGAATTTGGTCAGCCATAGTCCATTTGTATTGGCTTGAACTTCAGAGAAGTAGACGCCAAACAGGACAGGACCCAGGACTGATCCCTGTGGGACTCCATTTGTAACTGGTCGGTAGTCAGATTTGGAGTCCGCTACTTTGACAGTATGGGTTCTATCAGTGAGCCAGTTAGCAACCCATCTTATGACATATGGTTTTATGCCTAGTTTAGTGAGTCTATCTATAATTCCTGAGTGAGGGATGGTGTTGAAGGCCTTGGCAAGATCGAGGTAGGCTGTGTGAACTACCTTGCCTTTATCCACAGCTTTGGTGACAGACTCGAAGAAGTCTATCAGGTTGAGCAGGCATAACCTATCTTTCACAAACCCAAACTGCATGGGGTCCAGGGTTTGGAGATTCCCTATGTCCTTATTCATAAGGTCCATGATGATGTATTCCATAGCCTTACATATCAGACTTGTCAGGCTAATATGGCAGTAGTTCCCGTGTTCAGTAGTCACTCCCCCCTTTGTGGAGTGGAATGACCATAGCAGTGTGCCATTCTGAAGGGACAAAACCTGAAGTGAGGCTGTGATTGAACAGGACATTCAGGTGTGGCGCCAGTTCACTTTGTAATTCATGTAGAATGCAGCCAGGGATACTATCAGGTCCCATGGAAGCTGTATTTCTTGGCTTTGGACAGTGTGTTTTTTTACCTGTGCAGCCATGATTTTAGGGACTTGGCATTCCTCAGGTATTGTGATTGGCCCTTTAGGAGGTGAAAGAGGGGTAAAGTTCGCACTGAACCTGTCAGCCAATATATTGGCAATATCAGTTGTCTCGGTGTACATGTTGCCATTGTGCTGTAGCTCAGAGCAGATCTGAGTATTGCCCTATAAGTTCTTGACATAACTATAGAATGCCTTGTGGTTGTCCTTAGTATCTGCAGCAATTCTGTTTTCATAGCTAGCTTTAGAGGACTTGATGAGGGATCTCAGTTTTTTGCTGTGGTTACCAAGGGAGTTTTTCCAGTCTTGTGACTTCACCCTTTTCTGCAACAGTTTCTTCTTTCTGTTATAGAGCCTGTTTATGGCAGGGCTCCACCAGATTGGCTTCTTTTTTTTGAGGAGAGCATCTTGGTTCGGTTTGGTATAGCCCATTCCATGCACTTGTGTATGTGCTCATCCAATGCTTTGTTGTATGATTCAGCAGTCATGCACCTATTTTCCATTTGCATGGGTGATGTGAAGTTTGCCAACTCTGTTTTTAGAAGCTTAAAATTGGCTTTAGAAAAGTTTTCCATGGTGGTTTCCTTTATGGGAGGGTGTGGATATTCATGGTTATTAGCTTGTGGTCAGATCTGACCAGGGAGAAGTTGATTTCTGGTGTAGAGTTATGGTCACCCATGTTGGTAATGACCAGGTCAAGGATGTTTTTCCCCTGGTGGGTGTAAGAATGAGCTAGTCCAGGGCATTGGAATTCATGAATTCCAGGAAGCGCTGAGCAAGTGCATTGGTACACGAGTAATTTTCCCAGTTAATGGAGGGATAATTGAAGTCTCTCAGTATAAGGGTGTTGGGTTGTACTTTAATGTTTTCCAGTGTGTTTAGGAATGTGGAGTGGGAGGCTTGGGACATGGTGGGGGACCTTATAATGAAGATGTCCGATTAGTCAAGTGACATCATATATAATTCAGATGAGAACTCTTGTGAGTAGCAAGCAATAAAATGTAATTGCAAACTCCTAGGATGAGGGATTTCACTAAGAATTACATATGTGCAGAGGCCAAACAGAGCTGATTACCCAGCTGCCGAATGAACACTTCAAACGAGTTACCAAGAGTTGACATGCCTAGATTATTCAAGGTTGGTGCAGCAGATAATTGTGATCATAAACTGCCTGAAATCCCAAGCTGCCCAAAGCTCTTAAACCAGAGTGGTCACAGTGCCAGGGGAGCCACAGTATTAATTACAGTAGGAACCATATATATAAGATTAGGTGCCAAGAGAGGAATGCTTAGCTCAAATGGAAATGTCCTTTACTCAGCTGTGCAGCTTGATGTGTAATCCTGAGATGACCAGTTCTAGGAAAGGGAGAAAAGACGACAGATTGTAACCTGCATGACAGGGTGACAAAGGATGCTTCTACCGAGAACTGAAGTAGTCAGCTTGAAGACCAAATCCCAGAGGGAGATGGTGAAACACTAGTGGAGTAAAACTAGAATTTATGTATTGATGATGTTTCCTGAGAATGTTATGCAGGTAGTGGCAGGAACAAAGTCCAAGTGAACACAATATAGAAGTGGCCAGAAGTCACCAAAACTGAAAAAGTGACAGTTTTACCAAAGTCACGGGAGGGAAGTAATGAAAATGGAGATAAAGGCTGCCTTGCTGTGGCACTGACAACCCCCTCACTATCCACTCTTTGATCACCTCATTCTCACATTTGCAAATCAAAGCTTTGTCTGTGTTTTATTTTCAAACAATCTTCAGCAGTGAAAGCTGACATAGCTCCTGGCAATTTTAATGCTAAGTAGAAGCTTGTTGTTTTTTTTAAGGAAATTATGCTTTTCCATTAAGAGAACTAACAGCAAGTCCCAAAAGTGTGAACATAACTCACTAAAAGCCGCATTCAATGAAGCTCAAACTAGTTTTTTTTTTTTTTTACAGCTGGGCAAGCCCTTTTCACTGCCATGTGGGTGGACAATCCTCCAACCTCCATATTTATATATAGCATTTCCACAGTCACATAAAGTGTAGTAGAGGCAACCTCAACAGGTGCTGAAAGTGATGTTCAGCAAATTTAATTTGTGGTACTGGGACTCAATAAAAGAGTGCTTGAACTACTGACAGTTGCACTTTTTAAGTATTCACATGTTGATTGGTTATTAACTATTAGGGAGGCCACTCATTATCTTGACCGACGTTGTCCTTGATTTCCATAGCAACAGATACTGTGACTAGCTTGTGGTCAGAAAAATGACAAGACATAATCTGCATGTCATGGCAGCAGAATTTGTGTGCAAAGCAGGTATGTGCTAGGCGAAAAAGATTCAGAGCGACAAGTATTGCAACCACAAAAGGCCACAAAATGCCATTGCCTGCGCAATAGGCAAATTATAGTATAATGAACATGAAATTGAGCAACATTATTAATATAAGGGTATTGACAAATGCAAATGAAAGTAAACAATATGATGGCATTATTCATACATTTAGATATATTGGGTGATGTGACACTACTTTAGGAGTTGGTGACTTTAGTAAAATCAAAGAATTATGGGACGGAGATCATAAAACGTGTGTAGACACCACATATGAATATGCAAGAGACTGTCTTGCTACAGGCAGCCACAATGGTGCACATAATCACCCACTGTGTCACCAAGTCATTATTCCATGCCTAACACATCATGTCCTTCATGATTGCTACCATGTGGATAGAAGCACCATGCAGGAGCTGGTTGTGATGCATGCTTTTTGGATGCATGTCTCGTGGGATGTTTGGAATACCCATCCTTGTAGACATCAAGGTATCTGTGGCTTTGAGAATTTTCATTATAGGGACTTTCCAGTGACCAGTATAGAACATGGTGGACATATCCCAGGCATCTGTGTCAGGGATACTACACCAGTTTCTCTCAGCTATTCTACAATATGAGGAGATGTGGGAGACCATATGTGGTTACCTTATACCACAGAGATGCAACACAATGTGGAAATTTTGTAATATACCCCTTTTCCTTGAGTACCAGGAACCAATGGCCACACCCAAATTGCAATAAAGGCCCCGCCTGTGGATCAGTGATAATGGTATGTCAGTCACAATGGATTCTGCTCCATCAGCTGCCAGGTGGTCTGTATTGCAAAGCACATAAAACACAATGTATCAGCAGGTTATCCAGGAAATGCCAATTACTCCCACATCCTGCACACATTCAGCTTATATCAGTGGTTTGTGCCTGGCGGTTTTCCACATGGGCATCTTATTGGCAATGCTGGATATGCCCTGGTGCTGTGGTTAATGACACCAATAGGAACCCCACAGTTTATTTATTTATTTATTTATTTATTCATTTTACAGTTTGTTTACCGGGACATTCCATTGGGCCAAGAAGAGCCCGTTTTCAATGGAGTCCTGGGGAGAAAAGCTCCATGAACAACAATATAATATGAAGACAATCCATTTACATTTGTGTAATACTACTGTAGAACAATGGTATTACACAACATGACAAAAAATCCACGATTGCAGTAAAATTACAATCAAAAAAGCAAAAGGTAAAATTACACACACACACACACACACACACACACACACACACACACACACACACACACACACACACACACACATGCACACACACATAAATAAGTCAAGTAAAATAAGAAAAATTCATTGGTGCATATTCCTGTTAGATTTTGTTACAATGTGAAATAAAACAGGGTTGACATTACAGTTTTACATGAAATCTTAGCAAAGTTAAAAGTAGTACAGGGGGATAAGAGGTGTTAATTGTTGAATGTAAGAAGGATGGGATGGGACAATAAGAAAAAAAATTATTGTTAAAAAAAAACTATTACTAAAGAATTTAAGGCAGTAAATGCATGCCACACTGTCTTGGCATGGAGATAAATTATTGTTAAATGTATGTTAAGACTGTTAAAGGCCCACTTCTACTGTTCAGATGTTTCTGGTGTTGCCCTGCCCTGGAAACATGAAGTAGAATGTTTGCAGTGTGGGCACCATTATGTAACATGTTCCTCATCAACAAATATAGCAGTGGAGAGACAGACAGGAGGAGGAATCTGCAGAGTCTTCAGCAAAGGAGGTGTCTGATGAGAATCCTCTGGAGGAGTCAGATGCAGGGGATGACAATACAAGACAAAGATGGGCACAGTTTGTAGTGGCACTGTGAATGAGGCAGCATATAGTTCATAAACTGTGGGGCAGATTAAGTATAACATACAACAGTAAAAATGATGCATGGAGCAACATATCCAGGCTGTGCTATGTCATGCGTGGACTGGTCACATTGTGCATCAAAATCTCATGTTATCCTGGTAGCACAATACTGAGAGAAGGGCAGGGCACAAAAATTATCCAGTGCACAGGTGAGAAGGGCTGCAACTGTCGACGATGGCCAGCGTGTGTGTGTGTGTGTGTGTGTGTGTGTGTGTGTGTGTGTGTGTGTGTGTGTGTGTGTGTGTGTGTGTGTGTGTGTGTGTGTGTGTGTGTGTGTGTGTGTGTGTGTGTGTGTGTGTGTGTGTGTGTGTGTGTGTGTGTGTGTGTGTGTGTGTGTGTGTGTGTGTGTGTGTGTGTGTGTGTGTGTGTGTGTGTGTGTGTGTGTATGTGTGTGTGTGTTTGTGTGTGTGTATGTGTAGGGGGTGGGGACTGGGTTACTGCTATATGGAACTGTATGAGTCATGGACTGGTCAGTGTTGGGAACCAGGGAAACTGGGCAGGGAGGGGGAGTGTGTATCTCCATTGTGATGGCAATAGTAAGTGGTGGGTGGTGCTAATATGCATGTGCGTGTTTGGGTGTGCATGGACACAACCCCAGCAGATGATGAAGCTCTGCACTAGGGTCCAGTGATTAAGTCTAGGGCACCTGCTGGAGATCTATGCACTGACTGTATGGCTTCCTGTCCATGGATTCACCCTATCCTGGGAACATCAAAAATTTGTTTGACAGAATACACAGATGATGGAGTGCTCTGTAAGTGTGAATTCTGAGATGGTTTATGGGTGGTCTCATCACAAGCAGCCCATAGGCATCTACATCCATGGTGTTCCACAGTACCTTCAAAACTGGAAGGTAATGTGGAAGTGGTGGCGTTATGTGTCCTACACTGTGCACTTCCCCTCTCATAGTGGTATTCTCCTCTGGAGGCAAGGTTGACCTGCCACATGAAGAGCAGTGTCTGTGACTGGCAACTACATAGGGACATCTGTATCATACAGACACCCCATGTCCCCTCTCAATGATGTTACACTTCCACAGGTCATCATACTGAGCAAGTACAACCTTGAGTTGCTAAGCTATGTCTGCATTGGTCTCTACTTGTCCCTGTATAATGACCCTGCACAAACACTGTCCTGGGGCCATAGAGATGCTTAAGTTGAGGGTGGTCAGCATCCATGGCATGGCCAGACACTAGTGCAACAACCGCTTATGTTATCCTCCTACTCTTTCGAGCTGGAAGCAACCAAGGGTGACTCTACTGCGTTAGATGAAAGTGCTCTCTGTGCAGATGTGTTGGACATATCCTGTCCTACTGTGGCATTCTGGCTGTGAGGGTTGGGTTGCACAGGCACACAAGTTTTGTCCAAGGAAGGGGGTAGGGATATGACCATCACATTACCTGGGTCAATGTCTCTGAACTAACAAGAACTTTTAACCAGATAAGGTACTGAGTTTTCTCTTCAGAGCTTTATCCCTTAAGCTGCGAAAGCTCAACATGGTGATTAAGATCAAATCACACACACAAAAACACATACACACCCAAACATATATTCAGCACAGGCACTGTTAGTATCATTGAAATGAAATGAAATTAATAGATAATGATGTAAGATGTTACACATGCTATATGTCTAAAAACCAAGAAGAAAACTGGGACTGCTGAGTATGAGCATATGCCAGCAGTCACAAATGGTATAGTTTTGGTGAGTAGTTTGGCAATTGTAGCTCTAAAATGACATTGCAGGAAGGAAAGTCAAATTATTCAATGTGGTCATCTGGGACATCTGTGAATATTTAATTGTTTGTCATTAACTTATATCATTGTAACAAGTAAAAGTAAAAAAAAAAGATATGCATGATGCTTTCAAAGAATGACTTTTGAACATTAAGCGGGATTTCACTACATCAGTGACAGCGTACTGCATACCTAAAGCACAGTTATTAAAAAATTTAAAGGCAACAGTGGTTATGTTGTTTTGCCTGTATCAATGAAGACTATTATTGTGATGGTTGTAGTATACTGGTACGAACTAGTTTCATTAATGCTAGTGCTGATAACAGAGAAGTGAAGCCATGCTTTATAAGCGGGAAATGTGTTATTAAGATTAAGCAGTGCTGACAGTTATTCAGTCATTACTAGTATTAGTTCACTGTATTTAAATTAAACTTCCAGGACTGTAGGAGTAGCTAACAAATGTTTCAATTAATATATTTGACATAATTGATAGCATTGCTTAGGTAAAACTAGCAAGGGTTAAATAATAAATGCTTGCATGTGATTGCTAACAGAAATGAGAAAGACAGTATCATAAATACAGCAGGCCATCTCTCTGGTAGCTGAATTAATGGGGTCTGATGACTAATATTTTCATTAGGCTCTGTAAAATACTGAATGAACCGCTATACTGTTAGTCATTAAACCCTTATTATGCTAGTAGATAACACTAGATAGAAAGTTATATTTTTCAGAGAAACTCCCTTTCTGCACTGCAGCCAGACTGACTTACAGACTCACAGAAAGGATTCAGTATGGTAGGTAGAAAGCTTAGCACAGGCAGAGTGGGAAAGGTCTTTGGCATATAGTCACCTCATTATTAGTGCAATTCTATGTTATTTTTCAAATTAATACACTAACTATATTGTGAATTCACTAAAATCCAATGAATGTTGTGTCGTGTCAGAGGAAATATGCTGCTCTTAAGGGCTTTTAACATAAATATCATATGCAATCACTATGTATTTTACAGCTGTATATTGCTAATAGGCCACTTAGAAAGTATTTCTAAGTTGACAAGACATATATTTGTATACTGTCATCTTATTTTTAAATATGATTGGGTTCTGAGACTACTGAAGCAATCATGCTTACATAATCTAACACTATAAATGGAATCCGTTCCTAACTTCTTGTTGCTGTTTGTTTGAACTTGACCACCCTTGTTATTTACTTTTTGTTTGTTTTTTCTTTTTTCATTGTGTATGTTGGCCCTTTTGCTAGTCTTTCCAGAAAGCCAGATGTGTTGCTAAATTTATTACTTAGCCACTGCAGTTAAAGGGCTGGATTCACGATGGCTTGCACGGAGTCTAAGAGTAGAGTAAGACTCCATGCAGCCATCTTGTCTGACGAGCGATCCAGGAACAGCCTGCAGGGGCGTGCAAGAGAGCTGCTAAAACGGCTCTTACACGGACGGGGCTGGGTTATGCAAATTACCTCAACCGATTCAGGAAACCCGAACCTGTCCGAGTAAGAGCAGTGTTATCTGCAGAAATGTACTCAGTTGACAACTGAGTACCATTCTGCAAATAGCAAAATGGAGCCGTGACATCTCCAAATAAAGGTTGCATCCAGTGCAGGAAGCATGCCAATGGCCAAATATACGACCATTGGAAATGTTTTCTGATGCAATATGAAAATAAAAATAATTTTTTTCTCTGATTTCCGATGTTTAAGCGTAGCTCAGCGACGTGCAAACGGGCTGCACTCTAAAACCCAGAAAACTAAAAATTAAAACCCACAAATGTGGATCTTATTTAAATTGTTAATGTACAATGCAAAGGAATGGCAGGCTGAAGACAGCATGGCCACAGAGTAGAGGTTGCTAAGGGGGGAAGCTCAGTCAAAGAGATGTAACCAAGCATTAGTAGGCAATCCTATGTAAATGAGGGTTAGGATAGTGAATCGCAAGTTTACATAGCAAATGAGCACAGTCAGTGGAGTGTAGGAGTAGGATAAGGGGAATAACAGAGTAGAAGATAGGTGACATCATGAGGTGGGTATGTATGAAAGAAGTGAAGCTCATTGGAGCAGAGTGGCATGTGTCTGCTGTCATTTACACATCATGGAAAGAGGTTTGTCAACAGGTAGGCTAGGGAAAGGCAAAAAATGGAAGGTGTATGCCGTGGATAACACCAAAGTTTCTTGCTGAGCATGCATGCATGCGTGTGCGCGCCTGTAAACCCAAGTAAGACAGAGTGCATGCGTGTAAGCATGAGTGCGCGTGTTTAAGCCGGAGTAAGCATGTATAAGGCTATTTAAAGAGTTGTAAGCACGTTTGTGCTGGTGTGCGCGCGTTTTAACCCGAATAAGCAAGTTTTAGTCTGTGTAAGCATGTGTGCATGCGTGTTAGCTGCTGTGCGCATGTTTGCGCATGTGTGCGCGGCACTCCCCCCCTGAGGAAACAGAAAGGAAAAAGGAAGCACAACAAATAGTAGGAAGCTACCAGGGAGTACTAGCAGAGCTAGCAGGTGAAAACAATTAGAATCAGGCAATTACACAGACAGTACACTAGCCCAGCCCAGCCTAGCACTTAAAACTCTGCAAACAACAGTCCATTATGTTTCTCACAACAGACACTGCAGTAAGCTAATAGAAGTGAAAACTGAAAAAGCTTTACTGAGACAAAGAAATGTTAGGGGGCTGCCACTGCTGTTATAAGGCGACATATGCAACATGCTGAGGGTGGTGACAATGGAAATACTGCTGAACAGCCCACAGTGAGGAGACGGAGAAGAGTGTACAGGCCCAGGGTAACCTACTAGGGGCCACATGAGCTGGAGATAGTGGAGCGCTATAGAGTGGACAGAGACCTCCTGCAGAAAATTGTTGAGCTTTGCAGGCCATGCCTCACACACAGAACCAACAGAGGGGAACCCATCCCAGTGGAAACCAAGGTATGTGTTGGCCTAAGAATATTAGCAACAGGTACCTTCCAGAGACCAACTGGTGACATGATGGGGATATCACAGGCATCAGCATCCAGGGTACTGCACCAGTTCCTGGATGCCATGCCAGCACATGTCAGTGATCATGTATATTTCCCCAATTCCCGTGAGGTATTGGTGAGCAATATGCATCTCTTCCAGCAAATAGCAGAATACCCTGAGGTAGTGGGTGCAATAGACTGCACGCACATATGCATCAAAGCACCAGCCGGTGAGCGGGGTAGGGTCTACTTCAACCGCAAGGGCTTCCCCTCCATCAACTGCCAGGTCATGTGTGATGCCCAGGGCATAATACTGAATGTGTGTGCAGGCTGCCCTGGAAGCTACCATGATTCCCATATCTGGCATCTGACGCAGCTGTACCAGACATTTGCCAATGAGGACATCCCACATGGTCACCTAGTGGAGGATGCTGGCTATGCACTGGAGCCATGACTGATGACACCCATCAGAAACGCACAAACACCTGAACAGGAACGCCATAATGAGGCACACACACAAACACGTAATGTAATAGAGCGTGTGTTTGGGCTGCTCAAGTCACAGTTCCGGTGCCTGGACATATCTGGTGGAGTCTTGCAGTACTCACCAACTACATGTACCCAAATTGTCATGGTATGTGCTATGCTACATAATATGATCCTGCGAAAACAGCTGCAGCAGGACCAGCATAGGCCTGGGCCAAACAGCCCCCCACCATTGCCAAGGCCGTCACAGGCAGAGCTTGATTCAGAGGAGGAACAACCTGAGCCTGCCCCAGTAGGCAGAAGGAGGCATGCCCAGTATGCTTTGGCCTTGGCAAAGAGGCAACGCATAGCACATACACTGGCTCAGTAGGAACTCTGGAAATGATACCTCTCTCTGACTCACACATATAGTAAAAGGGATGCCTAAGTTGACACTGCCTGCTTTCAAACATGTACAGGGAGTGTAGTATGTGCATCCGACATAGGCAGCCCTGCAGCACCACCTAAGGTATGATTGCCATGTGTTAAGCAATATAAAGCAGTGCTAAACAACATTTACCACCATGTAGTATATGCAAACAAAATTGCACACACCAACTAGCACAACTGTGGTCAATGTTGAGTAATATTGGGCAACGTCCAGCAATGTTGGTGAATATTGAGCAATGTCGGACAAGCCTGGTCTAAGTAGGGCATAGCTGAACAAAAGCAAACATGCGCATATTTGTTTAACTGGCCCTTAAGCAGTCTGGTCTGCTCAGTATGAAAATATCAAGCAGTGATGGGCCTCGAACCCAGGATACTGTGCATTATAGTCAAAGTACTGAACCATTAAACCATGATAGTATTGCAGTGGTCAGCCTGTATGAAGGAATGTTGATAAGTCTATGCAAAGTATCTCATAGAAACCCTGCAGGCACAGCATAATCCCTGTCAAGTTATGACACAAAGGTGAGTCCTGCAGTAAGAACAGAACCTGACTTCCAACACACACAGTATAAATGTTAATATTGGTCATGTTCACACACATCAACAAATGTAGTGGACCTCAGATAGCAACATACTGAAAGGTCACACTGGGCATCCTCACACACTTGAATAAATGAGACAAATGTCAGGCAACAAAACACGGAAAGCCTGAACTGGGCATGCTCATACACTCAGGCCATGTCTGAGTACAGCAGTGGGCCACAGATATCTGGCAATTGCATGTGTTAACCCAGGAACCTGTCACTATCCAGCAATCCACCCTGTGCACACAGTTATATGACAACAGACGCATCTATAACATAGTGGAACCCTGTCATAATCAAATATGTTCTGCAGATACTGAAGTTGTTCATAGAAACTGGTAAAGCAAAGACAATAATGACCTGTAAACAGTATCAGCAAAAAACATTGTGCATCCTGAACATTAGCATAGGTTCAGAGGTCGATACTAAGCTATCTGCCCTAGGGCATGTACAAGCCTAGCCAGAGTGTGTTTGGCATTCGCAACCCTGTCAGATTACTACACTCTGTGTGTGAATAGTAGGTCACACAAGATAGCCCATGTACGTTTAGGCTAGTGTGCCTCTGTCTAGCAGGGACACAGAAGATATCCCAGGGGTAAACATACGATCACCCATACAGTCGGCAAGATGTCTCCTGTAGGTGGTCAGTGCGTGTATCTGCCTATGTGAAACTGGGATTACAATCTGGAGTGAGTGGAGGCTCTGGAATAAGACTCTGTCCCTCCAGCATGTCCTATTAACATCTGTGCTGAGGTATATGTCCCTGGAGTGTGTAGCTCCAAGGGAGTCAGATATCCTCAGGTGGAGCATGTCCAGTAAATCTGGATTGGGTATATCTGTAAACAACAGGCACACATCATATCCGAATAGGTGGTAAGCGACTGAGTAGAGCTGGAGTTACTGCATCCGAACTGTGCAGGGCATCTGTGTGAGTCCCTAGATCTGCTTGGTGAGGAACTTCTGTGGCCAGTACAGTTGCTGCAGGTGTCGGGTAAGATACACCCCAAATGTGGCATTGTAACCAAGCATGGTTGTGATGAGTATAGGGGCACAATGACCTCACTCGATCTAGATGTGAAACCATATGGGATAAGGTGGCCCACATAGAAGGTGTGTCCAACCACTTTGGCAACGTGAATGTCAAAGGCGACAGTACGAACAAGTCATGTCCCCAAACCCCTAACAACTCCTACCATATGTAATGGAGTACTACCTATGTGGTAATGTGTGGGCATGTTGTTATTCCCAAAGGGGATGACTATGCAACTAATGGCATTTAGCTGTAGGGCATGGCTCAGGCACCAGTCATCCATCTCTGTGAGACCCTGTTTGAGTATGCATGTGGCAGCTTGAGAGCTGATCATGGCACCCAGTTTGCAGTCAAGTGCAAACATGTTCAGCCATATTCCCCCTGTGGTAGCCTGTACATCAGACAAATATATACTGAACAAGAGAGGTCCCAGGACCGAGCCGTGTGGGATGCCATGTGTAACTGGTGTATAGTCAGACATGGCACCTGCAATTCTGACCATGTGGGTGTTATCCCTGATCCAGGTAGCAATCCATCGTGTGAGATATGTGTCCATATCGACACTGGTGAGCCTATGCATAATGGCCCAGTGGGTTATTGTGTTGAAGGGTTTTGCAAGGTTCAGGTAGGCTGTGTGGACAACCGTCCCTATGTCGATGGACCTGTTAACCTTTTTAAAGAATACAAACAGGTTCAAGAGGCAACATCTGCCCACAACAATGCTGAAATGTGTAGGGCACAGTGTCTGTAGGTTCCTGATGTCTATGTGTATGAGTCCCATGACAATATGCTCCATAGCTTTGCAGAACAGGCTAGTTAGGCTTATAGGGCAATATTGTCTGTGGTCCGTTGTGGCACCAACTCTGTGGAGTGGGACCACTGTCGCTGTACGCCATTCCTTGGGTACATATCCTGTAGTAACTCTGATATTGAACAGTGATGTAATGTGAGGGTTACGTCTGTCATGAAGCTCGTGTAAGATGCAGGCCGGGACACCGTCTGGTCCCATTGATACTGTGATGTACGCTTTGGGGAGGGCAGCACTCACCTGTTACTGTGTGATGTCAGGGAGGTTATACTCTGTTGGGATGGATAGTTGCTCCTTAGGGGGGATGGGGGGAGACATCTGCACTGAACCTGTTTGCCAGGATGTTGGCAATGCCAGTGGGTTCAGGGTACGTTTAGTCAGTATGCAGTAGCTCACAGCATATCAGTGAGTGTCCACCCAGGTTCCTGACATAACTGAAGAAGGCCGTGTGATAGTCCTACATGTCTGTTGCAATTGTCCAGTAGAAGCGGCCCTTAGAAAAGTTCATGAGTGATCATAGCTGTCTGCTAGTACAGATCACAGATGCCTTCTCAGTCTGGGATTGTGCTCTATCATGTAGTAGCATCCTCCTGACATTGTACAGCTTATTAATGGCTGGGGTCTACCAGACAGGTCCCCTGCCATTAGAGTAGTGAGTCCTGTTGTTATTTGGGATAGCACAATCCATGCAGTCCACTGGGTGTCCATAGAATGTGTATGTAATGGATTCAACAGTGTGAGCCATATTTGCCACTGTCTCAGGGTCTCTGAAGGATACCACCTTGCTTTGGTGAAGTGAGATATTGGCTCATGAGAAGTTCACCAAGATTACCCAGGATGGGTGTGTGGAGGGTATATGTATGTCCAGTGAGATACATGTATGTTCTGACCTTACCAATGAGGGGTATATCGCTGGTGTGGAACATAGAGTCCCCATGTTGGTGATGATCAGGTCCAATATGTATTCCCCCTTGTGGCTGTGCTGACTGTTTGTGCCATAGCATATGAGTCTACAAATTGTAACGACTGTTGGGTGAGGGTGTTGGGGCTTGAGTAGTATCCCCAGTCAATATTTGTGTATATGAAGTCACCCAATATAATGGTGTTTGTGGAGACCTTCATATTCTCCATAGTTCCCATGAAAGCCGAGTGTGGTTCCTGAGTTTGGGAGGGTGGTCTGTAGCAGGCAACAAACTGAAAGGCAGTTTTGCACAATGGTAGTTATATATGTATGGTCTGTGATGCTTTGTGCAGTGCTACTAACCCGGAGGTGTGTGTATCTGTGATGTATATGGATACTCCTCCTAGTTGTGTTGTCTGTTCCAAGTCTTGTTGTCAGAAAGCATGGTATGAAACATAACCTGGTAGTGCTGGTGTGCATAAGTGAGCCTGAACCACGCGTCTGTTAGTGCACAGATATCGCTATCCTCCATACTGAGGAGAGTCCTGAGTGGCCGCAATATGAGGGTAACACATCTGGTGTTGAGCAGCATTACCCTTAGTTTCATTTAACCTGTAATGGTCTATGGAGGTGGTTTTGTCTTTTGAGCCCTGCTTAAAAAAGGCACTATGGTGGTAGCAAGAGCCTTAGCCAGCATTCGAAAGTCCAAGGGAGACAGGTGCAAGCTGTCCATAGTGAAGCTACGTGGCATGTTGAGCATGTCACCACAGGCTGACAGACACTGTATCCCCTATGAATGAAACAAATTTGTTAGGCAACTGTTAAACGTGATATGTTTGTCTGTATACTGTGACATCATAATTGGTGGGTGTAAGATGCTAGACAAGGTCAGGGTCATACTGGCCTGGGCTACATGATCAGAGTATTCCTCCATGTATCATGTCATGTGGTTCAGGGAGTAACGTCTGAGGTTTTACGCACCGGCATGGACACTGATGGTGTCAGTCCTGTACTTGCTTTGGAGTGACCTGACTGCCTGTGTTATGTGGCAAATCCTGGCACCCGACAGACAGCCCAAAGTGACTATTCCCTTGTTAGGGCTGGTGAGTGGTACGTCAGTGTGTCTGACAATAAGTGTTGCCTATTACAAGTGTATTAGGTGTATTGTTTAGCCCGAAGGGCAGTGACTGTGTGGCACAGTGACATTGTGAACTATGTGATATGTGGGTATTGTAGTTGGGTAGCAGTTGTGTGTGTGTCTGCTTTGGAGGTCTCTGCTGCTTAGGCAGAGTACATTTACAGCATCCAAGTATATCTATGTGTGATAATGTGGTTTGAGTGCTGTCGCTAGAGGATATGTGAGACTGATATGTGGTGTGTGTGGTTACCTTCACCACCTGATAGACTGTGCCAGTCATGGGTCGAGAGTTCAGCACCCTGTATGTCTCTATAGGTGCATCTCACACATATATCTGAGTTTGTCGGGAGGAGGAGAGGGTTGTCTGTGTACATGAGGCAGATGTGACATTGTGTCAATATCACAATATTCACCAGCTGGACTGGAGAGTACACACAAAACCGACCCCTGGACATGCTAGGATATTATGATGACATACTCTGTAGCCTGATCACAAAGGATCAGTAGGGTGTTAAGTGTGTAAAAGAGTATAACAGGGATTAGTGCTCATGTTCGTTGGTGTTTTGTAAAGAGTAGCTGAGAAGGAGTCCAGACTGAATCATGACACCTCCTTCAGCTATGTCATAAATAGCAATGTACACCCATATTTGTCCTGAGTCAGGGCCAACTGTACCTGACTGACAATGCCGACATCCTGACAGACAGGCCCATATGTACATACCCACCTCCCACTGACAATAGGCCATATCATCATACCAGGAGATATCACATGTAGAATGGATGAGCAGCTACCCCCAAGGCAGCAAGTGGAATACATTGATTCCCAATATGTGTCATGCACAAACTACAGAACAAACACACCATGGGAAGTCAAGTCCAGTACGCATATGAAGTCTGATCTGCAAGGTCATGGAGTCCATCATGGTTGCAGTCATAAACAGAGCTATTGGAAGCTGACATACACACAGCCCTACCAACTGTGGTATGTTCATGTGCAGATCATGGTTCCCAAACATGCTAGACTGTTTGCAAGGCAGCCACCCAGGACATACATCAATGAACACATCTACACATGTCTCACACAGACTTTGAATAGCCCTTTATCAACATCCCAGACACATGTAGTATCCACAAAACCAACAAGCTGTGCATAAATATGTGTTGACATATGACGGAATGTCAATGTGTCCACAGATAGATCACACAAGGTAAGGATTATGAGGGCTTGTTCAAGCTGTTGACACCTGCTGACCCACATGGACCATTCCTGGAGTGGCATAAAACAAAGTGTACACATTACTATGTCCAGTCTGATGATGTCACCATCCTATAAATACAGCAGGAGAAGGGAATCCAGCCAGTAAAGCAAATAGTGCGCCGTGTTAATGCATCTCTCTCTAGTATCATAACATAGTTAGGTAGGGGTTTGAATCCTGCAAACAGTGAGTGTGTGTGTGCAGTTTCCTTTGAGAGGTGTTCCTTTTTGGAGACTGGGAAACCCACTAAAAGAGGTGCATTCCTCTTTGGAAAGTCTGATGATGTCACCATCCTACAAATACAGCAGGAGAAGGGAAACCAGCAAATAATGCAAATAGTGCGCTGTGTTAATGCGTCTCTCTTTCTCTCTCTATCTAGTATCATAACATAGTTAGATAGGGGTTTGAATCCTGCAAGCATTGACAGCGAGTGTGTGTGTTTGGGGGGATGTGTATGTGTGCAGCTTCCTGTGAAAGGTGTTCCCTTTTGGGAGACTGGGAAAACCCACTAAAAGATGTACATTCCTCTTTGGAAAGTCTGATGATGTCACCCTCCTAGAAATACAGCAGGAGAAGAGAAACCATCCAGTAAAGCAAATAATGCACCGTATTAATGCATCGCTCTCTAGTATCATAACATAGTTAGGTAGGGGATTGGATCCTGCAAACACTGACTGTGTATGTGTGCAATTGTCTTTGAAAGGGGTGCCCTTTTTGGAGACTGGGAAAACTCACTAAAAGAGGTACATTCCTCTTTGGAAAGACTGATGATGTCACCATCCTACAAATACAGACGGAGAAGAAAAAACACACAATAAAACAAATAGCGTGTCGTGTTAATGCATCTCTTTCTAGTATCATAACATAGTTAGGTAGGGGTTTGAATCCTGCATATGCTGACTTTGTGTGTGTCACTGTTGGTCCATGCAGTGTAGGTTTTGCTTTTACTATGGTATGACATATTATGATTACAACAGTAAGTGCATTGCACACATCAGGTATCTGCATGGCAAATATATATGCGTACATGTCCCCTCAATCAGTACATAGGTGTGAAGCCTGCATACTACATGAATACATTTGTTTCCATTGACAGGTTGTGCAGCTACTTCTCAGATCGTAGGTCACATATGTATGTATGTGACAAGGCCGTCCACTGTCGTGTTCTGTGGCCAAGGCCATCTGTGCCACACACACCCATGACAGTTACTTAAGAGTAGTGTGAGTGAGGGTATATGCCTGGGGTATATGTCAGACATGTTCATACACAACAATGACTGCCAATAATGGACAGTTTTTATAGGTGTACAACTGCCTTGTGGATATGCATTCAGGCCTCTAATGTCTTATGTGATACACCTTGGGACTCCACAATACCTATGGATATGTGGATACCAAGGGACACATGACATAACATGAGGCTGTATGTACACGTTGGTACCCAACATACATGTAGAGGGCTACCACCTGTGTGGTACTGACGGGATAGTATGTATAGTACATGAGGATGACTATGCCATAGTCGGCTTACTGCTATACAGCATGTATCAGACAACAGGTATCTGTCTGTATGATACCCTTGTGTAGGATATGCGTCCCATCCAGGGAATGCATTGTAGGCCAATGCATGCATTTCCAGATTTGGATGGACACATCCCTAGTGTGTTTGCATGTACCTAAGGGGGCTATATGCCAAACAGGTGTGGCCACAGGAATGGGTGGCAGTCATTACCACTGGTTAGTGTTATAGTGTAGCACCAGAAGGATCCAACTGTTACTGAGTTCCCTACAACTGTGTGTCATTTGTCAGGACATCATCCAATGATTGCTTATAGTCATGCTGTTGAGGTTGTGTATACTACCAGACTGCAAATCATTGACAGATATTAACGGTATCACCCACAGCATAGTGTCAACCCATGTCATACACACATGTCTACCCATGTTAGTACATAACTGTAGTAGAATGCATACTGGCCATTGAAAGATACTATGAGATGTTAACAATGCGTATGACAGGGTATGCTACACGTCCCATGGGTCCACTATGCACGTACATGCAGACAGTGCACACTCACCATGTTCACAGATGTACACTTGCTAATCTGTACTGCACACCTCACACACATACTGTCCACTCACTAACACATGCTGGCAACACATTACACTTCAGCCAAGTGGCACATGGGTGCACAATACATACTCAGACCTAACAGTGGTGTAAACAATGCTACATTGACAATCAGAGTTGTTAGGTATGTCTGTGGCCTTTCCACTTGCTGTAGTTGTCATGTGAGGTACATACCACATGGGGCATTGTGATGAGTAGAGGGGAACACCGACCTATATTTCCCTAGATGACACACATTTTGTGATGACACGTACCATGTAGACAGGTTGCATGACTACTGTGGCACTGTGATTATCAAAGGGGAACCTACTGCCCACCTGTGTCCCGTGTTCCCTTCTGACACCTTCAGTGTTAGGCAGGCTACCACCTATGTGGCAATTACTGCGTAAGGTGTTTTGGAATGGGGTATGGCACTGCAGTATCAACACTGGTGTTCAGTCCATGCGACATGGCCTTGGTCACCTCTGAGCCAAGCGGTAGCTGAGAGAATAGAGCTGGTTCCTCTTTGGAGTTCTTTCATGCAGCAGGCATTTTTGGATTTTGAGACCCTTTTGGTTTTTGGTGAGGAACTTTTCTCTCTCCAGCTGCTGCAAGCGTCGGGTCAGGTTTCCGAATGGGGCATTGTACTCAATCATTGGTCTGATGAGTGATGAGTAAAGGAGACTTGGACAACAGGCACCTGTTGCAGTACATATGGCCCTGTGTCTCCCTCTCTCTCTCTCTCTCTCTCTATATATATATATATATATATATATATATATATATATATATATATATATATATACATACATACATACATATATACATATCTATACATATCTATACATATCCATACATATCCATACATATCTATATATATCTATATATATCCATATATATATCTATATATATCCATATATATATCGATATTTATCCATATATTAGTTTATTTATTTTATTTTACATTTGTTGACCGGGCTAGTCAAGCTGGATACATGTCCATTTTCAGTAGAGGCCCGGGGAGAAAAGCTCCACAAAAAGACAGTAGATACAACACTTGTTATACAAAAGGAACAATTTACAAATGGACAGTAGTATATAATTAATTCATAAGCAAAATAAAGAAATTCAAATAGGTGCCTTTTTTTTCCTCAGTGAAATTGATAATTAGAGAATAGAAAAACAAAGGTACTGTAGTAAGCTAGTAAAGATTAGAGAGTCTAGGAAAAGGTAGCAGAGAAAAAAAAGTTTAGTCAGGGTTAGTACAAGGGCAGAGCCATAGGGAATTAAGCAAAGTTTTTAGATGCTTCTTGAAAGTAGGTAAAGAGGTAATTGCAGTAAGTTCACTTGGAAGCTTGTTCCAGACAGGTGCAATACAGTTGGAGAACAGACTGTCCCCAGCTTTGTTGTTGGATTTATAGGAGTCTGCTAGAAGCTTGTTGGCAGAGCGTAAGGAAGAGATGTTTTTATAAGGAGTAATAAGGGAGCTAAGTATAGTAGTATTAGAAGGCTGATAGAAGATTTTGTGGGTGATGGTTAGTTGCTGTAGCCTAGTTGTTTAAGATTAGAGCAATGATGGGTACGAAAAGGGGCTCCTGTTGCAAATCTGGCTATATTGTTATATGACGTTGCTAGTTTATTGAAATTAGATTTAGATAAGTTTGTAAAAATCGGCATAAAGAAGGGTAGAGAGCAGGTGTGTTTGTGCTATAGTACTTCTGGCTAAGGTTGTAAGGTAGGGTTTAAGCCTACAGAGAGATCCAAGTTTTCTATTGACTGACTTGATGGTTAAGTTAATATGGGAATCAAAGTTGAGATTGTGGTCTATTGTGACACCAAGAAGTTTGGTAGTAGGGTCAGGAGATATTATAATGCCATTGTTAGAAGTTATATTGAAGGTAAAAGAAGATGACTTTTGTGAAGGTGTGAAAAGTAATAATTTAGTCTTTTTGGGATTCAGTAAGAGGCAATATTGGTGGAACCAGTTTTCGGCTGCTGAGAAGACTTTTTGTGTAGTAGCCTGAAGCTCAACTGGGGAGGAAGCTGAACATATCAGTGTTGAGTCGTCGGCATATTGAATACAGATGGATTGTGGAAGGGACTTATTTAGGTTGTTAATAAAAATAGAAAAGAGGAGAGGTCCCAGTATTGAGCCGTGTGGTACTCCTATTTTGATAGGAAGAAGAGATGATAAGTGATTTTCCCATAGCACTGCTTGTTGTCTATTATCTAAGTAGGAATTAAACCACTGGATAGCCTGAGAGTCTAAATTGAAAGATTTAAGGATGTTTAGTAAGAGAGGATGGTTGACCATATCAAAGGCCTTAGAGATGTCTAAGAATAGAGCTGAGTACAGCAAGTTGTCTATACATGCACACACACACACACACACACACACACACACACACATATATATATATATATATATATATATATATATATATATATGTGTATATATACACATACATCTAAACATCCATTGTTGTACATATAGCTGCACATATAGGCACATATACTGCCCACCTTTCATGGTGGGGATGTCAATTATGCAACAGTTGTGAGACATACGGTTATGTAATACTATTGCACAATGTTGTGCAGAATGCATTCTGCTGTCCTCAGGCCGTAT
This sequence comes from Protopterus annectens, assembly GCF_019279795.1. Classification (NCBI taxonomy): domain Eukaryota; kingdom Metazoa; phylum Chordata; order Ceratodontiformes; family Protopteridae; genus Protopterus; species Protopterus annectens. The sequence goes on from NC_056739.1 coordinate 1,308,354,261, forward strand.
AGCTGTAGCAGACCTCACTGACTGTAGCTCAGTCCCACAGCGTTTAATCACCATATGACATATACCGGCACTGCTTGCTGTCTGCAATGCCACACACTACAACCTACATACATATGTGCACATAGCAGCCTTCAACAACATACATATGTCCAGCCTTCACTAACAGTTGCAGTACATCCCTTGCCCTATGCAAATGTGCATGTACATATAGATACGGACTGCTGCCACATATGGATGATTCACACTATGTAGGGTACCCTTCAGACACATCTTTCGGATGTCAGCAAATACATATCTGTTACATACCTTACCTTTGTTATTCCTCACCTCCATCTGTTGTAGGTGTTGTATTTTTTTTTTGGTTTTGGTTTCCTCTGTGTGTTGCTGTTTGTTTTCAGTGTCTGTCTCCTACTGCCTGTTTGTATCCATCTGTCTGTCTGTCTCTGTCTGTCTCTCTCGCTCGCGCTCTCTTGCTCTCTCCCAGTTGGTGCAATGATATTATTGCATGTGTGTACAACAGATACAGGCTGCTTTTCTAGGTATCTGCACATGTGCATGTGATGGCCTCTGCACCAATTGGTGCCCACCATTTAGTAATTGCATGCAGCCTGCTGTGTGGTAATTGCAGTTCTCACTGTGATTTCAGGACACTGCTATAAAATGATAGGTTCGGTAGGCGTAGCCCTTTCAGTTTTGCAAGTTGGGGACCATGCTTGTTTGCTGTGGACACTGTTGTCTCAGTCAGAAGGTTGGTATATGTCTCATATCTGGATTCTGAGCATATGTATTACTACACCTTTTCTGACGTGCAAGCAGTGTCTACTCTCACTTATTGACATTTATCATTAAGTGGGATTCCCCACCTTTCTGTCTACTGCTACTACATTTCACAGGGAGTCTGAGGGGCACAGCTAACATTTGTTTGCAAATCAGGGATATCCCTGTAAACCAGTCACAGTTGGGAGGTCTGGCCTCTGACCTATTCAAATATGCCAGTGTTTATCCTGCTCTGATACTGTGTGTGGTTTGTAAGGTGCTACTGTAACATTATTCCCTACTAGTATGGCTAGTTGTCTTTTCACAGTCATGTTATGCAATTCCACAACACTTGCTGGTTAAGGGCCACAGAACATGATTTGTGTTATGCCATTCCTATTCTCCCTTTACATTCACTCATTGTAATGCATGATATATTTCTTTCAGCACCAAGTTATTGTATGTCAACTGTGGTGTAGTGGTACTTCATGCAGACTGGTGAGCACAAGGTCTGGGGTTCGAGACTGACAGGTGTATTTTATTTTGCTGCTGAGCAATACAAGGGCCCTGTCATACAGAGTGACTAAGGCACTTTTAAGCAGTTGTAAGCGTGTTTGCGCAATGCTTAGCGATGCTTACCTAAGCACACACAAGCTCACACTCGCGCACCCCCGCTAACTACTGCTTAAAAGTGCTTACTCCCGCTAACCCCTGCGCTAATTTCTTTGAAAGAAAAGAAAATGGGGAGATAGGAAAGTGGTGAAAAAGGGGGCACAAAGAGGGAAAGACAGTAGGGAAACCAGCTGAGATGTGCAGGAAGGGTGTAGGGAAGGCCCATAGCTGTCCATTTCTGTACCAGCAACAGCTGTGCATATGTTCGTAATTTGGTGTGAAATTTGCAACCTTCCACCCCTGAGAGAGGGGTGAGGACAACAGAGTATGTTGTAGTGCCAATTATAATTATCATTTTACATGTCCGGCGGACATGTGTGCGAAATGGGCAGCTATGTATGGGGCGTAATTTTTTTGTGGGAACAGATTGCCCTTTTTTTAAATTTTTTTCAGGTGAGAGTGGAATGTGAGGTAGGGGATGTAGGTATATTTGGGGAGGTAGGTTGGGGAGATATACAGACAAGACAAACAAGACGCATACAGGGGCAGAATTTGACACATGGGGTGGGTGAACACAATTGATGGGGAAGGTTGTTTGAAAACCGCAAGCCCATGAGCCCACAGATGGTAACAGTGGAACTGAGATCCCCACCCATGGGCAGTCACCACTGCACCTTCACAGCCCCGAGGGTGGCTGTGCTGGGGGCTGCGTAGGATGGGCAGGCTCACCCGTGAGATGTGCCACTCTCGCCTCAAGCTGGCATAGGGGATCAGCGACTGAACACTGGATCTCCCTACGCACCACAACCCGGACCCTTCAAAGGGTGACAGGTGGCCCTTCTCCGCCCACGCTTGCATGGGGGGATGAGCCCCATCCCCTGCAGCACTTCCACCCGAAGGTGGCACAGGACCAATGGAGGAGGGGAGCCCGGGCTGGGCACCAGACCTGCTGGTGCCAGGTACACTCGCCGGCTGAGGAGGGACAGGTTGGTCAGCTGGGACCGGCCTTCCCATACATTCTGTGATTAGGTGTGTTTAATTACAACATAAGCAAAACAGCATTCCAGATTAGTTGTAACAGCATGCAATAATATTCCCATTAACCCAACACACCAAGGGTACAACAGTTGAACAGCAAGCATAACACATGCATATATTGAACCACAGTGGTTATTCCAACAGCATGCAGGGATGTTTGGTAGCAACAGGCCACCATGATTGTGGTGTTCAAACAGGGCACATGCATCAACGTGAATGCAAATATTTATAGAACAATAGGACATATGTCCCAACAAATATTTAAGATTACACATACCCATTGAGGTGTGGAATTGCATGGTTTATGCACATACAGTAGGGTGTAGAAAATACCTCAGTTAACATATTTTAATGACCTTTTCATCTACACTACATTCCTAGTGATTGCAAGTGTATATCCCCTACATGTATTATTACACTTGCCACCATACATTAGGTTGTGTAATGGGTTTGGCTAGTTCAATATATGCCTGACTTATATCTGACAAACTAACTGTCCAGGATGCAGATGTTACTACTACATATTTCTTAATTGCATTTATATTTCTTTATCTACATATCTGGGATGTTTTCACATGACATTTTCACTTCGATTTATACAGAACCCTGCATTTCTTGACACATACTCACATTTTTGGGGAAAATATAACATGCTACACATGTGCCAGTTTTACTTATTCATGCCAGCCAGTAACTGACTGTTGTGGACTGTATATATGTTTCACAGCTACTAGCACTTCCATCACCCACTTTATATGGGACTGCACAACTCTGGGTTGCCAGTACCTTTTCAAACAGTACTGTTTGTATAATGCAAGGGTACAACAACATTTCAGACTCTGTGACACAGACACACTCTGGGTTTTAGACCTTTATTAATGACATTACACACTTTTCCACAGGCTCACTCCTTTATTTGTTTTAATGGTGTATATGGCAGACATGTTCAAGACATATTATACCTTTATTAATAGCTTAGCACACTCTTTTTTCAGGCTCACTCACTTATTTTATATGACAGTGCCTGCAGAGATATTATTCCAGACATATGTTACCTTTCTTAATGGGTTTCTACACTCTTTTTCTGCCTCTCTGATATTTTTATCTGACAGTACATGCAGAGGACTTATTCAGGCAATTTTATGGCTGTATTATTGGATGACAACACTTTCTTTCATGCTGTCTCCCATATTTTATATAACAATACATGCAGAATAATCACTAACCTGCCTGGTGGCGCAGCCTTAGCAGCCTATCAGCATAGGCTTGCTGATTCATAGCACGGACACCTGCAGCTGTAAAGTAAATGAAGGGATATTGAGACATACCTATCCGTTATACATACTCCATTATCAATTCTTACATACTGCATTCCATAGCTACATACTCAGTTGTGGGGCATCCCGCATCCCATGGGCCTCCTGTATCCACTGGTTCAGGCGGTCCTGCTTTCGTCTCTTCAGGTCTGCATGGTGGTGACGGACGTGCTCACTAGTCCGAGCAATGCCTGTGGTACTCGTGAGGTCACGAGCTAACCAGTTCCAAGCCTCTGCCTTGTACTCCGTCCCTTGGAACTGGCCCTGCAGGAGTCTTGACTCGTGATGGTGGACAAGGAGCCAAACCATGTATTTGGACTCCTCAATGCCCCAACGTTGCGCTCGGAAGTGTGTTCCCTCTCCGACACCAGACATTCTAACTGCAGATGTGAGCTACAATCAGTTATGGCGTGTATTCCCACCTGTGGGGCTTCAATATGCCACATTTCCTGCACTATTTGTGATTGGCCATTTTGTAAAATTCTTGGCTGACTGCAGACCTGCTTAGTAATGGTTAAACTATCATTTGTAAGTATATGAATGTTAACAGTGGATGTTTCCCCTATGTTGTCATGGCTTAGTGGTTCTGTACTTTCCTTCTGATGCACAGAGTCCTGGGTTCAAACCTTGTTATTCATTTTATTTTCATACTGTCCAGACAAGCTAGGGGGGGTGGCTGCATTTAAGCAACTTTGCTCTACGTTGCTCCTCGGTGCCCTACGGTGCCCTGGTTGGCGTGGCACGCACGTCTGCGCAAACACATTGCACTAGGTAAAGCGCTTTTAAACTTTGGGCAACTCTATTGTGCTGGGTAAAGTGCTATTAAACTATGGGCAACTCCGTTTAGCTGGGTAAAGCGATATTAAACTATGGGCACCTCTGCTTAGCTATGTAAAGCGCTATTAAACTATGGGCACCTCTGTTAAGTTGGGTAAAGCGCTGCTTAATGGTAGGCTATTATATACCTGGATCCTTTAAAAATATATATTTTGTTCACTGATACATTGGCCATTTCACTGCTTTTCATAATATTTTAATCATATATGTCTGGTATTATTTCAAATACTGATTTAAAACATAAATAAGAAGGGGAGTGATGGGACTCGAACCGTGAATGCCTCCGCTTTGTGCATACGCTCTACCATTACGCTATTGCAATTTGGTGTGATTTGCATAAACATTCTTTCTTATGCTCTTCCATGTCGGAATTGCTAACTATAGCTATCAATGGGCATACCCGCGCACACACGCACAAATACAGGCAGCTATATCGTGGATTTTAAAAAAATAAATAAATATTTTACTTTTTATAACTGTGATGGGGGTTTACAGTGTCAGGGTGTGTGGTGTTGGGTGTAAGTATATTTGAGCGAACTCGCTCTTGTGTGTTGACATTTTGCTTTTACTCCACTTGCAGGGGCGTGGACATTTAGACTGCTCGGCAGTCGGACACGCCCCCTGCTTTCATACTCGGTCCGTGTAGGAGTTACGGTTGAGTCAGCGTGCCCTCATGAATATTCATGGCACGCTGATATCATACCGTTCAACTGCAGCCTACGAGTAAGACTTATTAAGCCTTACACGGAGGATTCGTGAATCCGGGGGAAAGTCTTTGCATTATTCCTAATCGTACTGTAAAACTATTTTGTGTTACACTAAATGTAGTTTTCTTGTTATTTGCATACCACAAGTTGAACATTTACTTATTTAAATGAATTTTTATTTCTTCGTTTATAATTTGCTTCCTGGATTAGTCTTTCTAAGTTTATCTATTTATATTTCACTTATTCCACTTTACTTACCTGAGCTTTGGTTCTGCTTCTCTCTGCATTGACCAAATGCTGTGTCCCAGTGTCTTACCTGTTTCTAAGTACTCTTCCCAGATATTGGATTTTACAGCTTTCCTAGCTAACTCTTGTCCCTGCTGCCTTAATGTTCCTTCTGCTTTCATTCCTCTTTTATCTGTACTTTATAGTTTTTTCTTCCTACCACAACTCTCTCACAACTTTGTTCTGCCTGCTAGCTTTTAGTTTACCCAGTAATATAAATAAGCTAAAAATGTACACCAAAGCATATTATCCCTCAGCATTTGGGGAGGGGGTCTGGTGGCCTTAAACCTCTGTTACATAAAGAAACTTTTACCCAGGGCCACTTTGGGTTGGAATTTTCCCTTATATTTCCTTTGCTTGCACAAAGATGATATGAGTATATTAAAACTTTTCATTTTTTAATAAACAGATGTATCATACCTAACAGATGTTTATCAAAAAGAATGAATTAAACATTTTTTTGAATGCATGTATGCTATACATCAGCATAAGGCTAACAAAAGATGGCAGATAATGTTTTTCTAAGAAATATGTAAAGAATTATGACAAAAGGTTAGACACCTTCTAAGATACATTTAATCAGGACTGTAACTAAGGTGGACAAAATTGGTGGCTGTCCTAGGCACAACTGATTGTGTTGGGGTGCAATATTGGCATTGAAAAATGAATGTTAAAAATGAATTTATGGCTTATTTATGAGGGAGCTTGCCATAGCTGTTAAGAGTAAGCATTTTTCTTTTTTGCTCTTCAAGCTTGAGAAGGATTTTTGTGGGGTGCCAGTTTGAGGATGTGCACAAGGTGCCAATTCAGTTAGCTATGGTTCTGCAGTTATAATCATTGAAGCAATTTGCCTACTGTGTTTTCCTGACCAAGACACTTATCCAGACAGTGATCCTGGGTTGCACCCTACAATGAGGTAAAGCATTTAGTAAAGTAATAGAGGGATAAAATACAACACTACTGGGTGTTTCTGACCAAGTCACTTAGGCAGACAGTGCTCGTGGGTTGAAACCTATAAAAATAAATCTGTGCATAGTAAGTTTATCCATTTAACAAATAAAACTAAAAAAAAAAACAAAAAAAAAAACAAACAAAAAAAATGCACCACTCAGCTCTAAAAACCAAACCTGGTGAAGCCCTTATTAAATGACCCAATGCAAATGGGTCAAGAAAACTCCATATAGAAATCATGGGTCTATATTAGATATTCAAACTTTCAAAAGTTCGAGAGTCATATGTTCGACACTATCTGATCAAATTTTTGAAAGTTTGAACATTTTAACGGAGATCTCTGTACAGCATGGACTGGGAAGATTTCCCTTTTCTGCACTGTAGTGCGATCTCAGAGTTGGTATATTTAAAGAGTGGGGGGTGTGGTGGGTGCGGCACCCCACGTGGGGGGTTCAGGGGGTCTTGCCCCCCATCTTAAAATGTTCAGGTAGGTTATTTGTGTAGTTTATTTTTTTATTAGATGTTCAAACTTTTAAAAGTTCAATAATATGGTGTCGACCATATGACAGTCGAACTTTTGAAAGTTTGATTGTCTAATATAGACCCGAAATCACAATATTTAGAAACCAGTATTTTATTATGGAACAAGCAAATAAGAGTAAAATCTCACTTATTATTTTGATTATCAATGTGACTGTAAATATTAAGTTTTAAATGAGGTACCTGTGCATTTCCATTTTATTCTGAAGTTCCAGAACATTCTATCTACATTATATGATAGCATCTGTTATGCAGTAACACAAATCCTGCATTTTTAACAAATTATTGGGAGAACTTAATAGAAGGATAAAGATTCTCATCTGCTATATGCTTTAATAATGATATCCACATGAACATTTGTGACGACCCTCCACTGGACCAGTAATCAAGGAGCCTCAATCCTCACCACTGGCAACAATGGGGGACATTCACTGACATGATAACAGGTACACAAACAGTATTTCCAGATGCAGCTCTCTGCATCAAGTGCAATTTCCCTTAAGAGCACACAGAGACCACAGTCAGTCTGGGGCTGGTTTCTCACTCTTTCTCCAGATCCCCAATAACACTCTCCACTGGCACAGCTACAGAGTTGAGATCTCAGCTGAGTGACCAAGCCAAGACCTCCAGCACCCTCTCTGTCCAACCAGTGCTTTGTGTCTCTGCCCTGTTAGCTGACACACACACACACACACACACACACACACACACACACACACACACACACACCTGCGAAAGGGTGGCACAGGTTTCCTAGCTATGCCCCCTTCTGCCCAGACTGTAAGGTATTTTTCACTGCCACCAGTCACTCCTTATCTGTTACTTTAGGGCCCTTAACAAAGGGTGTCCAATCTTACTGTGTAATAATATTAATGCAAATGATAGTTTGACCAAGAGAAAGACTATTAGGAATGGCCCACACAGTGTCACCAAATAAATATGCAAGTGCTCTCAGAACTTAAATATCTCTACACAGATCAGCCACAATGAAAGGTTTAAATATATTTAATAATAAATAATAAAAGAACAAGACAATACCAAATATATATTCACAGTGATATCAGAGTTCAAAACCACAAGAAGTATTTAAAATAACATTGGAGTACAGGCCCACACAAGTAAAGAAAGACATCTAAACTAAGCTTTACTATATTCCTGATTGTATCTAAAAGAGTTATACTTATCCGTAGAAACTTACTTCATTAGAGCAAGACAGATGTGGTGTGTGGATATTGTTGTTAGGTCCAAAACATAATGCAGAATGCTCTGTCTCACTAAGAGACTTCTCAAATTAATATCTAAAATATTACTGCTGTGCTATCTTGCAGAACGCCATAATTTCTTGTCATCTGACTTCCAGTTCCCAGGCCAAAACCCCCATTGCTAGAAGCTGGCAGCATTTAGCATCTGCCTGTAAAAATATACAGACAAGGGCTCTTGCTCAGATCTTTGGCAGATGTTGGAAGTCATAAAACAATTGCATTCCTTCATGCTTCAAAAGTAGCGATTAGTTCACTCAAAAGACAATACAGAAAACTTCCTAGTACTGACTTTATGTCTCTAGCTGCATTAAAAACTTGATAGATAGCCTCTTTATTGCATAGCCTATAAAGTAATTTAATTTCAGATATTTTTCTAAAGTTTGCTGGACTGAGGTTAACCTCCTGTATTCCAGTTTCCACTGTTAGAATACATACATTTAAACAGTTACAATAGTGCACATACATTTCTGTTGTCTTCCAGTAGGGCACACTGTGGTTACATTTCAAACACAGCACTCTACAAATACCTTTTCAACACACACGTCTGTACAAGCAGTTTGATATACACATGACATACAGTTCTAATACTTTTGTAACACAAGCATCTTGTATAAATCATTTCTATAATCACCAATGACATATAATTATTTAAAAAATTCCAGTTAGCTATTCTGGCAGTATCTCCTTTCGTCACAACATTGATTATACAAAATTCTGATATTTCATGATATTATATAAATAACAATATACAAAAAAAATATTTATATGCAGATGGTATATTTTTATTTATTAGCAACTCAATGTACTCACTTTCAGTTATGTAGAATAAATTGGGTCAGTTTGATATAGTGCCTGGGTTAAACATATATTTCCATAAATTGCAGATATGTTAGGTAAACTGTCATGTGCCATTTTAGGCATTAAGGTACATACAAATAATCAGCATTAATTAAATGTTTATTTATTCACTGCATTATCTACACTGGCCCTGGGTTATGGTCCTTAAAATTAAATCTGATTTTTAGTAGCTGAAGGTCTAAAATTATACCCTTGATTTTTAAGTGGAATTCATGGCCATTATCCTGATTCTGTTGTAAGTTTAGTGCATCTATTTATATGCAATATAAAACAAATTGTGAATATATAACTCTCAGTAAAGAAAACTGTCAGTATTACAAGTAACAAATATTATAATAAATATGAGTTGTGATGAATGAATATTCTGGTCAAAATGCCAAATTCCATGAAACTCTTATGTGTTTCACTAATCAGATAGTCCAGATTCTGGGTTTTCCATTATTACTACTGAAAAATGAAGCAATAATCAATGTGGCAATTAGCTATCTAAAATAACAAGTCATGTAAACATGCATAACCTAACAGCAATACTGAAAGTATGACATTTGTATATTATCTTAAAGTAATTAAAATGACCATACTCACCAGGTTTATATATGTGCTGCAATTACTATCTATGAGAATCTCATAAAAAAAAAAAAAACATTTATATATGTCAGAAAGCAATATTAAATGAGCATTATAGAGTAACACATTATCTGACACGTCAATAATACCACTATCAGAAAGCAATATTAAATGAGATTATAGAGTAACACATTATTCGACATGTCAATAATACTACTATCAGAAAGCAATATTAAATGAGCATTATAGAGTAACACATTATCCAACATGTCAATAATATAACTATCAGAAAGCAATATTAAATGAGCATTATAGAGTAACACATTATCCGACATGTCAATAATACTACCATCAGAAAAAGAAAACAATATTAAATGAGCATTATAGAGTAGCACATTATCTGACATGTCAATAATACTATCAGAAAGCAATATTAAATGAGCATTATAGAGTAACACATTATCCGACATGCCAATACTACTATCAGAAAGCAATATTAAACGAGCATTATAGAGTAACACATTATCCAACATGTCAATAATACTACTATCAGAAAACAATATTAAACGAGCATTATAGAGTAACACATTATCCAACATGAATAGATGCACGGCAATGTAGTTTTTGGAATTTCTGGCTCCCCACAGTTGACCAGCAGCCACTCCCAGGTTTTCTCCTCATCCACTGGATCCAACCAACCTGACTAATCCCCCACAGACTAACTCCAACCCATGTTTGGTGTCAGTGATGAGATTAAGGCTTCATGTGGCAACATCATAAAGCTACTGAGGATTGCTTTTCTTTTCTCCTAAAGGTCCACTCCCTTGCACATGTCCATAATGTTTGAGGAAAGGCATGCAGCTACACTTGCAATCTGTAATTCAGCCATCACCCTGGTCCCTGTGTACAATACATCCCACATGTCCACTGCCTCCGGTGAGAATCAACCACAGAGATAAGTCTGAGCATTGCATACCAAACTCCCAAAGATGGACATGTCCATCCTTCCTTCCTGAATTGTCAGTTACCTGAATCACTATTCGAACTTGGGTCACATGGGCCTTATTCAGGCCTTATCCCTGCACACCAATAGTGAAAGCCTGTTTCTAAATGAACTTGTAGATTCTAAGTGAGACAAGCATTCACAAGGGCTAGTAACAATTCTTCAGATAAGTGTACTTGTTTGTCTGTACTCAAGAAAAAGGATTCACATCATTTGAAGCAGTTTGTTTCACATGCTTTAGAAAAGGACATATAATCAAGTACCACACAGTTAATTGCATCTATACTATGATTGTAAAACTCTTAGTATTAGTCATCAGTCTGTAACTACTAATCAGGAGTCTGTTATGTAAATGTGCCTGAAAGTGTACCCACTAATTGCAATAATAATGAACTGTTGTGTAAATGTAAAATCTGTCATTGTGATATCACTAAACTTATAAAATTCACTACTACAAGGGAAAGAATTAATAGCATTGTTGGATTCAGAACCCATAATTACACTGGTTAAACCATGAAATATTTACAGGCACAAAACAACTAGCAAGCAGAAAAGTGAAATGCAATTTGTGAAATGACATAATAGGCAATACATAGTAGTAGATGTAAATATGGGGAATGACTTGAGTAATGCTTTACAGAATGTAGCTGTGATGCATAATTCATCTCATGGTGGCCATACTGGCCAATATTTTTCCCAGTTTAAAGAACCATGGAAGTTATGGAGGAAAACGGGTCATCCAAATGTTTTGTGAGAAGTATATAACCATAGCAAAGAGGAAAATAAAGTCAAAAAGAGCTAAGATTTGACTTTGGATGGAGGGATTAGATAAATCTCACACTGAGTCTGAATCTTGTAAAAACATAATTGCTAAAGTACTGAAAGAAGTCAGTCTAGAAGCTGACAGCAAGTTTGAGTTTTGACAAAAGACTCAAAATTTAACATTTAAAGTGATGAAAGATGTTATTGAAGAGACTGACAGAGAAGTACCCCTAGTTAAGAAAACACTAAATTATATAGGTATATAAACTGAGAATGGGGAAGATGGGTCTCACACTTTATGAAAAAAAGGGGATAGTAAACAAAGTTTTAAGTTTTTCCTTGCTATATCAACGCAGAGAACTAGCCAAAAAGCAGAAAAAAAGACTAAGGGAAAGCAGGTAAAATCACACCTAAGGAAGAGAAAGGGAAGCAGATAATACCCCTGGCAGAAGAAAATTATTTCCATAAGTTGCCCTTTACAGGGCATAAACTAACTATAGGGGTAAAACCTGTATCTGTGTTTGTTGAAGACGAAGCCATGACATCCTCTTCTCATCAGAAAATTGAAGAAAATACTGACTTGACTAACCTCCAGATAAGCCACATCAATTTCAAGAAAGTTTAGTGAGAATACCTTGTACAGAGCTAGACAGAACATAAAAAGAGTAGATGGGGAAACCAAAAGAACAGAACAAGTCAACTATATACTCTACTATGAGTTAAGAAATTATTTGCTATATAGAGAAACATACCTCTCAACTCTCCCTGATTTGGTAGAATGTCCCAATTTTACCTTATATTTTTATCCTGTCCTTAGTAAAAGTTTTAATTTGTCTGGTAAATCACTGAGGATTTTAATCATTCATTAATGCCAAACATTAGGGTTTCATACTTTTTATAATTTAGAAAATCCATGCAAAACTTTTTCTTCAACTAATTTTTAAGTGAATTTGTATGTTTTAAAAAAATTCTGATCTGGGGTCTTTGCCCCCCCCCCCCCTTATTAATTTTGGCTCTGTCTGGAATTCTTGAGTTAAGAAGTTGAGATGTATGTATGATAACACAAGGTACAGAGAACAGTTACAGAGTTAAGTTTTTAATTCCAAACTCTTTTATAACACTTGCAATGAAATTAGAACACTGGTACATTCTTGGTGGCCATTTAGGAACAGACAAGAGAAAGGTTAGAGTTTGGGCTACATTTTATTGTCCTGATATTACAGTGGACATAGAGAACTTTTGTGCAGCCTTCTCAGAGTACCAAGAACAATACCCAACCTAGGATTTAAGAAACCTCTAATAACATTATAATGGCCATCAGTATATCCTAATAATTACAGATTATGCAACAATATTTCTTGAGGCAGTGCACTTGTGAAGAATTGATGCAAAGTACACAATGGACAAATCAGTAATGCTCATTTCTAGGACAGGAATTCTGCAAGAAATTCTTACTGACCAATGCAGGTATTGATGTCAAAATTTTAAAGTATAGGTTACAAAATCTATTGTTATATGGGAAAACTGTGACCAACTGATGCCATATCTTTTCTTTGCTATAAGAAAATACTCTAATCCCCAAATGCAGTCAAACTGTTTGAATTCCTATATGGCAGTCATTCCACAGGCTTGTTAGATAAAGCAAAAGAAACACGGAGAAGGGAAATACCCTCTTTTAAAGTGTTATAGGGCATTTTATGCATCTGCAGGACAGGTTAAGAACTGTCATGTATGAATTAAAGACCACATGGAGAGAGCAAAGCAGGTACAACAAAGAACATATAACAATAATGCTTGTCTGAGAGAGTTCAAACCAGAAAAAAATGTACTTGTATTACTACTCAATACTAAAAACAAGTTCTTGACAACATTGCAATGCCCTTTTGAAGAAAGAAATGTAGTAATCTATAGGGGGAGGCAACCGGGGAAAAAGGATACCAGCATAGTTATACTACATAAATGTCCTAAAACAATGGACAGAAACTTAAGTTTCTTTAGTAAGTATGTTTACAGGCCAAGATAAGGTT